>NC_056741.1:922806169-922866169 GCF_019279795.1 Protopterus annectens
GCTTATAATTTGTTTCATAATATCTGTACAGTGTTTTATAAATCACATCCTTCCCCAAGCCACAACTTGCATATTTAGTTTACATTGGACCCAAGCCACAGTGGGTATTAGGTGCAAGGCTCTGCATAAATAAATACTCTAACACCATTTAGTGTCAACACAGCTTTGAGTCACCAGGAAACAGCATATCCCAAACCAGTAACACTTAAGCAATCTTATAACACAAACAGAAATGTAATAGTGACTGGTGGCTGCATAGTTAGATACATGGGTTCTACACTCACGAGGATGGACAAAATCAGGGTGACAGTGACCTATCGCTCAGGAGACAAGATTGTCATATCTCTCAACCTCACAACAATAAAAAATCTGGACAAAGCCAGAAAAAATGGGGGGAACAAAGGCCCAAAAATAGGGACAGATTTTAAATATTTTCCCATAAACATAGAAAGTTGACAGAATGACAGATTAGGCATAATTATAAATTCTCTGAAGGATACGAAGTCTGAAACTCAAACTGTTTGTCATTATTAAGTATAATTTAATGACTGCAGTCCTCAATGATTTGTCCGAAAACCACATATTTTAAGTGGGACAGACTAAAAATAAGAGGAAAAATCTGGACATTCTGCAAAAATCTGGACAGTTGAGAGGTATGAAGATTGCTGATGTCACAAGGGCCCTTAGGACCCTTAAAACAGACAAATATGAGTATGACATAATAGTGGTGGCACCTGTTGAGGCAAATGACCTGGCATGCAAAACACTGAGGGGTATGAAGAGAGATATGACAAATACAGAAAAGACCCTAATACTGAGTGGAAGCCTTCCATAACCAAAAATTGATGCCACTGTAAAAAGAAAAAAAATGATTGGCTAAACACTTGGAGTAAATGTCAACATGGGATGAGATATCTGATGACTGTCCATGCTTCACCAGAGTTGGATTGCTCCTTTCATTCCAAGGCTTGCTCATCCTGGTGAAAGCTTTTGCTGACCCCATTGTACCTTTCTTTAGCACATCTATGCATGTGTTGTTACTGAAACTTGGATTGTGTCCAGAGAGTACTCCCTCAATACCTGGGTATCGTGCATACCACCAGATGGAAAATGTGGGGGTGTACCCATATTAGAGACCACGTTACCTTGAGACAGATACCCACAAGCAGAACTTACTGAGATCCAAATCACTTTAAATAAGATTAGCTATCAGTTCATGACATTATACAGAATGCCCTCCATGTCTCCAAAAAATCACACAACATTCTTATTTTTTTTTAATTCCCCTCAAGCAGAAACATTTTTATCTGAGGTGATTTTAATTACCCAGCGATTAACTAGGGGATGCAGGATATGCTCAAAAATTCGTAGGTTTTTATAAATAAAAACTCCCTAGACCAAAATGATAAGAAACTGATCTTAACAAACTTAGCATATGCATGTACCTTCCACAAGGTATCCCCCTCAATGGTCAAATCAAACCACAGACTAGTAACCTTCTCCATTAGAATCTCTAAACAACAAGAAACAAATATCACAGAGTTAAAGGAATTCAGACATACAAATCTCCTATAATTCTGTGATAAAGTCTCAAAATTCAAGTATAACAGTATTACTCAAAATGTTGATATTGCAAAAAGTTATTCAGAAAAGTTTCACTCACACCTGGACAAATGGCAGTCCCAACTAAATCCAAGCAAATCAGTGTGATAGTTCTCAAACATAAATAAACTATGTCCCCTGAGTAGCATCCTGCCCTCACCAAGAATGATACCACAGTATAAAGAAAAAATTATCAATTTCAACAATTGGCTAAGTTTCTTGTGTCATTCAAAGGGGATCCAGTGTCTGTCCGCCTGGGATGACATGCTCGACAAGCCACGCTGCTTCGCTAGAGATGGCTTGCACCTGTCACCCTTAGGCTTTTGAATACTGGCTAAGGCTCTTGCCACCCCCATAGTGCCTTTTTTAGGCAAGGCTCAAAAGACAAACCCACCACCATAAATAGCACAAGTAACACAAAATTGAGGGTAATGCTACTTAATTCCAGAAGTCTAAACCTCAAAATGCACCCACTCGAGGCACTTTTCAGTACGTATAAAATCGATATATGTGCAGTAACAGAAACCTGGTTTAAGGCTCCAGAGAGCACCTCAGCACTACCAGGCTACAACTCATACCATTATTTTCAGCCACAGAACTCGGACCGAAATACAAAAGGCGGTGGTGTATCCATATTCATCAAGGATACCCACACCTCCAGGTTAGTGGCACAGCACGATGCTTCAGAGATCATCCACGTGCAACTAACAACGGGCAAAACTGCAATTCAAATTGTAGCTTGCTACAGATCACCCACCATGTCCCAAAACCCCCATTCTGCATTTCTGGAAACACTGGGAAACATAAAGTTCCTACCAAACACCCTAATATTGGGTGATTTCAATTACCCAAACATTAACTGGGAGAACTACTCAAGTACTAACTGCCTTGCCCAACATTTCCTAGAATTTATAAACTCAAACACCCTGGATCAACTGGTAAACACACCCACCAGAGGTGACAACATATTGGACCTGGTCATCACCAACATGGGCGACCAGTGTTCCACACCAGAGTTCAACCCCTTGCTGGTTAGATCTCACCATAAACAAATCACTTTGGATATCCACATTCCGCCCCCACCCACGGACAAGGAAACCACCATGAAAAACTTTTCAAAAGCAAACTTCACGTTACTTAAGACTGAGGTGGAAAGTTTCAAAGCCCCCATGCTAAAGGATAATGCTGTCCAAGCTGCAAAATCCTTTACTAATGCATTCTACGGGCACCTACAAGAATTCATGGATCGTGTTGTCCCAAACAAAACCAAGACTCACTCCTCCAAGAAAAGGAAACCAGTCTGGTGGACCCCTGCCATAAACCAGCTATACAATAGAAGGAGGAAACTAGTACAGAAAAGAGTAAAATCCCAAGAGGGAAAGACATCCCTGATCAGTATCAGCAAGAAACTATGATCCCTCATAAAATCATCCAAGTCGAGCTTCGAAAGAAAAATTGCCAAGGACTCCAAAGATAACTACAAGGCATTCTTTAGCTATGTCAAGAATCTAAGTAGCAATGCTCAGATCTGCTCAGTTAGTGCAGAATGGCACAAAATACACTGAACCGACCAATATCACCAACATCCTGGCAGACAGGATCATGCAAACTTCAGCCCCCTCTCACCCCCAAAAGGGCCCATAACCATACCAGAAGAATGTAGAGCCCCTGAAATCACAGACACTCAGGTTAAAACAGCCCTCTCGAAAGCCAAAAACACAGCATCTATGGGACTGGACGGTGTCCCAGGCTGCATCCTACACGAGCTCAAAGATTAACTAATCCCTCACCTAAACACACTGTTCAAACTCAGCCTCTCCACAGGCTACGTACCCATAGAGTGGTGCACAGCAATGGTTATTCCACTCCACAAAGGATTAGCCACAATAGACACCGGGAACTATTGCCCTATAAGCCTGACTAACTTGGTCTGCAAGGCTATGGAGCGCATCATCATGGAACTCATTAACAGAGACATTGGGAACCTCCAAACACTGGACCCTACCCAGTTCAGCTTTGTTAAGGGCAGATCATGCCTCCTAAACCTGGTGGACGTCTTTGAGACAGTTACCAAGGCTATAGGCGAGGGAAAGGTGGTACACACAGCCTACCTAGACCTTGCAAAGGCCTTCAACACCATTCCCCTTTCTGGTATTATAGACAAGCTCACCAGCCTGAACATAAACCCCTACATCACAAGATGGGTTACCAAATGGCTCATGGACAGAACCCACATGGTGAGAGTTGTGGGAGCTAGGTCCGACTCTAAACCGGTTACAAGTGGCATTCCCCAGGGCTCAGTCCTAGGACCCCCTCCTATTCGGCATATACTTCTCAGAGGTACAGGCAAGCACAGGAGGACTATGGCTGACCAAGTTTGCAGACGACTGCAAACTAGGGGCTATAATTGACTCTCCAGCTGACACAGACATCCTCCAAAAGAGTCTCATTGAGATGGATACCTGGTGTAAAAATCATGGCCTCAAGCTAAATGCCAAAAAGTGCATAGTCATCCCCTTTGGAAAAAACAAAATACCCACAAACTACCACATAGGTGGTAGCCCTCTAAATACAGAAGACATAATAAGGGATATGGGACCCAAGTAGATAGTAATCTCTCCTTTGATAATCACATTGCCAAAGTGGTTAAAAAATCCTTCTACGTGGCCCACCTAATCACAAAAGGGTTTGCATCCAGATCAAAAGAGGTCATTGTGCCCCTCTACTCATCACTCATCAGACCCATCATAGAGTACAACGCCCCATTTGAGATGTACCTTACAAGACCCCTGCAACAGCTGGAATGACCACAGATGTATCTCACCAAGAGGATCTCTGGCCTGAAACAGAGGCTCTATGCAGCTTGACTGAAGAAACTCCAGCTGTACTCAGTTGCATACTGCCTACTCAGAGGTGATCTCTGCCTGACATACAAAACCATGTCCAACCCAGAATTGGCGGACATGCTCCACCTAAAGAAAACCTTATCCCCTCGAGCCACATGCTCTAGGGATATAAACCTCACCACAACAATAAATAGGACATGCTGGAGGGATAGATTCCTGTCCCAGAGATATGCCATGCTTTGGAACAAGATTCCAATCTACATTAGGCAGAGCTCCTTGCTAACATTCTTCAAGAGAAACCTTGGTGAGTAGATGGGAAACAGAAAGTTTACCATGGGGATCACTTCAGTGGCTCTGCTGGACAGAGGCACAGGGAACTAATCTAAGGGGACGGGGAAAGCCAAACACATTCTGGCTAGGCTTATAAATGCCTTCGGGCAGATAGCCTAGTACCTACCTATGAACCTATAATAAAATAAATAAACTCCTAAACATGAACTTTGACCATCATTTGTCCATGGTAGTAAGAAAATGATTCTGTGCTGTGCAGTTTATAAGGAAAGGTATGGCTTTTAGGTCCAAGGATGTCATTGTGTTGCTGTACTTGACCCTCATCTAACCAGTGATTGAGTACAATACCCCCTTTGGTATGTACCTGACCAAGCATATGAAACAACTGCAGAGTCTATAGAGGCTCCTCACAAAAATAATACAGGGTACAAACATATCCTATATGGACCACCTCAAAGCTCTATCCCTGTACTTGTTTTCTTATGGACTGCTAAGAGGCAACCTATGCTTAGCCTAAAAAGCATCATTTCATCTTACTCTGATGGACCTATTCCACATCTACAAAAGATTTAGCATCAGAATTACCCAACCTAGTAACCTAAATCTCATCTGCAACTTAAAGAGGACATGCTGGAGGGACAGGTATGTGTCTCAGAGACTACCCCATTTCTAGAACAGGCTTCCCATCCATGTGAAACATAGTTCTATCCTAACCAAGTTCAAATGTAACTTGGACCAATGGATGAGAAATCAGAAATTTTACCCTGGGTTGGCACCTATATAGGAGAATGAGGCAGTCTGAAAATGCTTGACCGTCTCTACCCAAGACTATATATATATATATATATATATATATATATATATATATATATATATATATATATATATATATACCTTAAAATATGGGAAAATATGGGATAAATGGCTGGGCTAAAAAAGGCCCCCTGGGAGTCATCATCAGCCTTGTAATCACCTATGAACATAAGAACAATAAATCTATTTAGTAGAACAAATGATCGCAAAATTATGGGGAACATCGAACAGTTAGATAAGAAAATTAAAAAAAAAAGCCATAAGAAGAGTAAAAGCATCTCATGAACTCAGACCAGCTACAGAAGTCAAAGATAGACTACAAATCCTTTGGTTATGTCAGGAAAATAAGAAAAAAGTGCTCCAAACACATTGCCAATGGTACCAGCTACTCTGATCCAGTGAATATTGCAAACATACTTGCTATTGAACCTCTTAAACCTGAGTCTGGCAACTAACTTTGTCCCATAAGAGTGGCACACAACTGTTGTGATGCCACTACACAAGAGTGGCCCTACCACAGATATGGGAATTACAGACTCATTAGCCAAACAAGTCTTATATGCAAAACCACAGAGCATATTATAACTGACCTGATTAATTAGGATATCAAAAATCGTATTTGACTCAACACCCAGCAGTTTGGCTTTGGCCAAGGGTAGATCCTGCCTAATGAAACTGATAAACTTTTTTGAGAAAGTTACTCAAGCTGTGGGCAAGTTTTCCACACAGCATACCTTGATCTTGGCAAAGCATTCAATACCATACATTATGCAAATACAATAAGCAAGGTGAAGGAGCTCAGAAGTGACCCAAATGTGGTTAGGTGGATATCTAAATGATTTGGAGACAAGACCAACACAGTAAGAATAGGAGATGCCTCCTCTAAGAGTATGAGGGTAACCAGTCAAATTCTGCAGGAATCTGTGCTGAGACCTCTGTTGTTTGGCATCTACTTCTCAGATCTCTACCCATTAATAAGGATCTTTGGTTAACGAAGTTCACAGATGACTGTAAGCTGGGAGTTGTTGCCAAGTCCCTTTCTGACATACGTGCACTCCAAGAGGAGCTTACACTTGCCAGTAGCTGGTGTACTAAAAATGGGCTCAAGCTCAATACTAAAAAGTGAAATGTGGTAGTTTTTGGTAAGCACACCCTGGCACCAGATTATATCATAGATAGTACACCACCTCAAAATGAAAAATTTGTGAGAGACCTGGTCACATGAGTGGACAGCTCCCTGACATTTGACCATCGCATTGCAGGTTACCTCTCAACCTCTTAGTTCAAGAAATCTGGACAAAGCCTAAAATAATGGGGGGACCAAGGTCCAAAAATAGGGACAGAGTTTAAATATTGCTCGTATAAACTTAGAAAGTTGCTAGAGTAACAGGATTTGTTTCAGTATGCAGTTATGAATAATATAAAGTCTGAAAATCAAATGCAAGTTATTATTTAGTGACTTCAATCCTCAGTAATATTTCAGGAATCCACAAATTTTATGAGGAACAGATAAAAAATATGAGGCAAAAATCTGGGCATTCATCAAAAATCTGGAAAGTTGAGAGGTCTAGTTGCAGCAGCTGTTATTAAATTATTTTACTTGCACAGCTCATAGCAAAAGGTATTTCTTCCAGATCAAATGAAATCCACAGTTCTTTGTCCACACTTTGATTAGACCCATCACTTAGTACAATGTAGTGTATCAAGCAGTTGTAAAGACTCCAGAAGTCTGTAACTTAAATAAAAAATCAAGGGCCTAAAAGATCAGAGCTACAAAGATCAGGGGGAGGGTTTATTCTTGTACGTAGTTTCTTGTACAATCCTTAGGGGATGCTTGTATCTTGCTTATATGGCTTAAGGGATCCAGCAATCCAAGAACTCTTGTACCTCAAAAAAAAAAAAAAAAAAAAAAAAAAACCAGCCCAGCTAACACCAGGGCCAGATATCTAAATTTATTCCTAGGAGAAGGGATAGATATGTCACGTGGAACCTAACCCTTCTCTGGAAAGAATTCCCTCTCCAATGTAAACAGTGAGACTCACTGTCTGCATTTAAAAAGGAGCTTGTCACTGGATGGTTGCTGACAAATTTCTACCTGGTATAATGGGCCTGACTCTCGCTGAAATGAGAGGCAAGGCCAAAGGGTGGCCACTGACAAGGCAGAAATGGTCTAGAGGTTTAGTTACCTTGTAACTCCTATTGCTCTCTGATGTTAGAAATGGATCTGCAATCTTTGCAGCTCCTTTAAATGCACTGACAGCTGTGACTTGTAATATGTATTCTTGTGATGAATGATAATGTGTTTAGCACCTTTTCCTGTATCTGCTTACTTGCTGCTGTTTTAACCCCAGCTCTCTATATTCCAAGGATATATTCCCACCTCATTTCCACCTATGCCTCTCAACATCTCGACAAGCGTGACATCAACCTGGTCTGTGACATCAATAGGAGTTGTTGGCAGGACAGATTTGTGTCCCAGAGACTCCCCCTTTTGTGGAATAGACTCCCTCGCCATGTAAAGCAGAGTAACTCATTAAACCCTTTTAAGTGCAACCTGGAAAACTGGATGAGGAACAGAAAATATGCCTCTGTAATTCCACCTGTGTCTCTGTTGAACAGTGGTATAGGGTGCTGACTTTTTAGAACATAGGCTAAATTCTTGGCTAGGCTTGTAAGGGCTGCAGGGCCAATAGCCTAGTAACTTTCTATGATCCTGTGAGCCTATGATCTTTGCTGAAGAATTTTGGACAAAGCCAACAATAATGGGAAGCAAAGGGCCATAATCAGAGAAAGATCTTAAATACTGTGCTTATAAACTTAGAAAATTGCCATAATAAATTTTGCATTAGCAAGCATTTTCTGAAGAATAATAAGTCTGAAACTCAAATGTCTATCATTATTTAGTGAATAAATCCTCAATAACCTGCCAGAAAACCACAGTTTTATGAGGAACAAACCAAAAATAAGAGGTAAAAATCTGGATATTTAGCACAATTGTGGACAAATGAGAGATATGATTACACTATTACCTTCATGTTTCAGATAACCTGTCTCATCAACTGGTGTTCCCCTCAAGATTATCCACACATACAGACAAATACACACACACGTGCACCTGCAGACATACATACATGTATACAAACATGCACACATTGACACACACATATTCCATCTCCCAGAACATAAAATAGAGTCTCTGTAATCTGTGATTAGTGAAGTCTTCTTCACTTTCTTGTGTTTTATGCTCCACACCACTGTTTTTATAGTGACCTCAAACCTGATCAATTACATGGAAAGTAATAGGAGTTCAGTCCCCTGAAAGAAGTATTATTTTTGCATTTCTACTGGTTTTTGATGATGTGCGGAAAAAAACAGTATTTCATTATGATGCATTTTTGGTGACTGACTCATTGTCATTGTTTTGTTCATGTGGCATTTACCGACTTATATGAATCACTGAAGGTTAAGATACTCAGAACTGTTGTTGTTTTTTTTTTTTTTTGGATTACAGCAGCTTGCAGGCATGTCCAAGTACATGCACAAACAAATTAAACTTTGCATTTATTTGAAAACATATTTTGCTTAAGAGTTTTATAAGATGCAGAGATAATGTTCTTTGGTAATTGCTGCATTTCTGAGTTGTACCGCCAGAGGTGTATACTTGTGACCTACTGAAATAGCTGTTATGAGTTTATTTTTTTTAAATACCCCACTCCGTGACTGTGCAGCCTACTGACTTTCAGAAAGGAGTAGGTTACATACAGGAATATGTCAACAGAACTTGCATCACTGATACTGGCAGTGTACATGAAACAAAATTAGTTGATTTACTTTTGTTATTAATCCTATGAAAAAGTAATTAAAAGTGTTCTGATATTACACTTATACAGTGTGTTTGTGAAGTGGTAAAGGGTGTCTATTTTTCATTTGCCTGTTTACCATCTCTTCAAAAGCTTAGAGAGCACAGGGGGGGTGAAGGTGAGTCCCAGAAGAATAGCCTCAGGAAGCCCTGCTCTGGATTTAGAGTAGGACTCCAGTTTGTATTGTTTGATAAACATGTGCTCTGATGACCAATTTGCTGCCAGTAGTATATTTTTGGAATCCACCCCTTTCTGAAATGCCACAGAAGTAGAGCAGAGTGATCCCTGACTTTTCCTGGATGTGATTGTCTGTGGTTAGAATAACAAAAGACAATAGCTTGGGGCAACTATCTTGAAATAGTCTGTTAAGATACTGCTTGTCTTTTTTATATGCTGTTCAGCAATCTGGAAGGATTTGATTCTATCAGTATAGTATATGCATTGCCTATGAACATCTAAAGTATGGAAAATCCTTTCAGCTTCAGCTTTAAACTCTGGAAAGAATACAGGGAGACTTAAGTCCTGATTTAGTTCAAACCCTGACACCAGTCTAGACATAAATAAGGGGTTAGTTTTCAAGGGAACCCTGTCCCTATGAAAAATAGGAGATAGAAAATATGAGCTAGGGATGGTTGACCGTTAAGGCTTCTAACTCAGATACACATCTGGCAGAGGTCAGAACAATTAACAAGACTGGTTTCCAATATAAGAACTTCAAGTCAAAAGGAGACAGTGCAAGTTTCTCTACCACAAAATTAAGATCACAAAGAGTCACACACTTAAGAGGTGAACACAGATGCAAAGCTTCTTTCATTGCTTTACTGAGAGGAGAATCAAAAGGTAGACAAACAGAAATGGATGACAGCTGAAGCTTAATGGAAGGATAGGAAAGGCCAGCACATAATAAATCACACCAATATTGGGAAACCAGAGGCATTTGGGCCTGGAAAGGGTCCTGGTTCTTAGATTAACACCAATTAGAAAATATCCTCCCTTTTTCCAAGTATGACTTTGTAGTAGCAGGTTTCTTAGCCTCATGTACTACCTGCTACACATCCTTAGAAAAAAGATACCTGAAAGAAATTAAAACTGTACCATCAAGGCACTGAAGAAGTTGAGGGGGGGGGGGTGTATAAAAAAAAACATCCTGTGAGAAGTCCATCCCGTGAAGAAGCTTGAGGTACTTGCCTCTGGCCAGTTTTATGAGAAGGGAGAGCCACAGGTGTCTGGGCCAAAAAGAGGTCACCATTATTATATTCAGAGTCTGTATGAATCTTTAAAAGAACTCTGGCTATTCGAGGAAAGGGTGGAAAGACATAAATTTATATTCCCATCCAAGGCATCGAAAATATATCTGTCTCCCAGGCATGAGTGCATAGAGCTCTTGAACATAATGTTTTCAACTGTCTGTTTTGGTTGGAAGCAAGCAAATCTATTTCTGCAGTTCCTCACAGAAAGACCAATTCCTGAAAGACTCATGGGTTGAACATCCATTTATGTGGATCTGTCCTGGTTCTGCTCAGCTTGTCTGCTACAGAATTCTACTCTCATGGAATTTAAGTTAACTGGAAAGATAAATTGTGCTGAATTGCTAGAGCCCAGATCATACTAGCTAGTTTGCAGAAGGCATAAGATATGATTCCTCCTCATGTATGTACCGCATCATTGTGGTATTGTATGTGATGGCTAGCAAAGTACCTGGAACCCAGAGATGATTTATGCATTGGAGAGCATGCAAAAAAGTCACTATTTCCTTGACATTCATGTTTCAATCTATCCTTTCTGTCCCAAATGCTCTGAAACTTTATTTCATTAGATACAGCTTCCCAAGTGATGTCTGAGGCATCTATTATCAATGACTGAGTAACCGAATGTTGGGTAAAAAAAGACCTGGGTTGTATCATGTGATGCACCCATGAACATGGCTCTCATTTCACAAACTCCAGAGCAAGAATCTGAAAGGACAGGGGGTGTAGATGTTGCATCATGTGAGTGTTCATGAGCCATTGAATTTTCCAAGAAGTCTGGACAGAGGAATCATGACAATAGCAGAGGTCATGTACTCCAGAATTCTGAGATACTCTCTGGCAGATGCCCGAGTCACCTTGGAGAATTCCAGAAAATGAGTCACATAAGAGATTACTTTGTCCTGTGAAAGAATAGCTGTCATGAGAGATGTGTCCAGAAGATAGCCTAGACATTTTATTCTGTGATTGGGGATAAGACAATATTTCCTCCCATTTACCAGAAATCCTAGACCAAAAAAAAATGTTCATTACCCTGAGTCAACATATGATGGAGAATAGGAAAGAAAAGAGAGGTATGTCTGGAAAGTGGGGGCTGGAGAATCCATGCCAGAAAAGGAGGGAACTCCCACTGCCAATGGTAACCTTTGAGAATGATGCATATCATCCAAGAATCTGATGCTACATGTTGGCAAAGTGGAAAATGAATGCCCAGAATCTGAGACCAGTACACATAATTGCACAGATGGGGGTGGAAAAAAGGAGAATGAAGGCATTGTCAGTCTGTTTTCTAGGTTGACTTTGTGCTTGGGAGGTAGGACACTTGCTCCTGATACTTCCCTGCCATTGTCTTTTGTAAGCTTGTTTATTGGAAGTTTTCTGGAAAGACATAAAATGTGATCTGAATGAACGATTCGCATTGGAGGAAAATGCCTGAAATAATTCTGAAAGGAGAGCTGAAAAATCTGGGCAACTCTTTGGAGTAACTTTCTGCTTTCATCAAATTGTTTGAGAATCTCCACAGAGGAAAGACCAAACAATAGATCCTTATCAAGAGGAACATTAAGAATTTATGACCTGACAGAAGAGGAAATTCAGAGAACATAACCTGGCATAATGTCTCAGGATAGAACCTGTAGCAGGTGTTGCTTGTATGCACATTTTAGGCTATGCTTTGTGACATGAGAAACATAAGACAGATGTGGAGAGGTGTTTCAGACTCTGTGGTAGGAAGGTCAGGAACTGACTTCTGCATATTGTCAAAAGAGGCCAGGAGAACGTTAAGCATATCAGCATGACAGTTCATGCATCTTCTTACCAAACTTATCCAAAGCTCTATGCAGTCTATCAGAGTGCAAGGGATTAGTAGCTGTAATGAGTTTAGAAAAAACAGATTTGGATAAGGTAATCACTGCTGGATCTACTCTAGGGTTAGTAAAAATGTATCTGTGAGACTAAGGCACATTATATAATCTAGTAAATAAACAGCAGAAATACGACCAACGAACAGGTACTGGTTCCAATGCAACAAATAAAAAGAAAAAATGTAAAAACAATCGGTTGCATAAACGGAACACTAACGAATGGCAGTGCTGAAACTCCAAGTAACTCAAAATGAAGTGTCCATATTCATAATGCCGATAGCTCCAACAAACCCAATTTTTCAAAGACAGCAGTAGACAGCAGTATATGTACTATAATGAAAAGTTCATAAAGGCAAATGAGGCGACAGTCTAAAGACCATAGATAAAGACTTTAATAACAGAGTTAGCGCTTTCACCCGTAGCCTTTTTCAAACTCATGAACATATCCCTTTGCTCATGCATCTTATAGGAATGAATGCCTTCTCATAGGTCAAACAATAAAACAATTAATATTAATTGATATCATTCTTAAAAGCATATCATCCTTATAATGAAATACTTATAAAATATGTACTTAAAAGTACTTATAAAACATTTATATATGACAGTTGTATTTAAACCTATTTATAGCATATGCTACATAGCAACCTAGTATCAAAATTAATAATATTAATATAAAAATAATACTAATATATAAAAGCACCATCATTAATGCATTGATGTTAAAATTCATCATTAAAATACTATGATAAACAACAAAGTATTCATGTCATATATTAAAGTATATCCCAATATTACTGATGGCTACGTACTCTTTTTAGTCTTCTTTTCTTCAAAATAGGTTTAATCTGGATTTTATCATTCAGTCCAGGTGGTCTATCTGCCCTCAAGCGAATAATCCATCTGAGCTCACATTCTAAAACAAAATTGTCAAAATCCCCTCCCCTGTCGCTGGGGTGAACAAGTTGTAAAACACGAAACCTAAAACTATGGTTACTACCTTGAGTATGTACATGTTTGGCAAGTGCATTATGTTCTGAGCACTTATTAATATGATAGACATGTTCCCTAACTCTCTCTCTGAGTTGTCTACTAGTTTTACCCACATAGAAACAAGTACAACCTATGCACGTAGCTAGGTAAACCAAGCCAGTACTCAAACAATCTGTCCCAGTATTAAACCTATAAATCCTATGTGTTATTGGATGCTCAAATACAATACTTTCATCTATATAAATGCATTGATTGCATTTATTACAAGGAATGGTATTAACCCCTAGATCCCTATAGGTAGGGCAGTGACTACTAAGTGAAGGATAACATAAAATTCTCTTAAGATTTGGTTTATTACGAAAAGTAAAGACCGGTTGTCCTCCTACCAGTTTACCTATTTCTTCATCTAAGAGAAGTGTATCCCATTGTTTCATAATACTAACTCTTAGTAGCTCAAAATCCTTTGTATAATATGTTAGAAATTTGGTGCCCAAGTCCTGATTTCTACTACTAGAAGCACCAATTCCAGTGTACCTTTAACACCTGATTTGGTGGTTAGGAAAAAAAGTACAGGGAAGCAACCCTGGGGTTAATATGGATAAACCCAATACTCCTTTCCCCATAGCCATACACCAGAAAACAGAAAGAAAGAGATCAATAAGCAGAGGAAGACACAAAAAAAGTTATAGGAAGGGGAACATGTTGGACCCACTCTAAAAAAGATGTGGGAGAAAACAGTAACTCACTAGTTGTGAATTTATCTGATAGACTACTTACCCCTGAGGAGTTACAACTTTTAAATAAAGGCCTTAGTTTCATCCCAGCCAGTAGGGGTGATGTCACTGATATGATTATAGATATAAAGAGGTTTGTCTGCAACGTACAGCTGAAGTTAGAATTTAATGGCCAGCATAGTGAAGGTAATGTACCATCACAGTTTCGTCCTCTCAGCCTATATATACCAACGCTACATCCACTATTGGATACTTTCTCCAAATTAGTTGAAAATGATATTCACAAACACTATAGTACCTCCAATAACAAAGCTAGGAGATACTATAAGGATAATTTAACTATAGCACAGCATAAGGCAATGACTCTTTTGAAGCAGGATAATACTTTAATTGTGCGACCAGCTGATAAAGGGGGACCGGTTGTCCTGATGAATCGGATTGATTATATGAATAATGTAAAAGAGATGCTAGGTGAAGATAGATTCTATGCAAGTATTGATATGACTGAAGTTACGAATAAGGTAGTCAGCGTCTATGCTACGTTGGATGACTTGTTAATAAGTGGGGATATAGACTTCCAATTGTATAAATATCTTAAAATAGAAAATCCACTTATTCCCATATTATATGGACTGCCTAAAATTCACAAGACAATGGTTAACCCACCCATGAGACCTCTAGTGTCAGGTCAAGGGTGGGTTACTGAGGCATTGGCATTATATTTAGAACATCATCTAGGACCTTTGGTTCGGGCTAAGGAACATATTCTTATAGATAGTAAACAATTTCTAATAGATCTATATACTTATACAAAGATGTTAAATGATGATGAATATTTTCTTCTTGTTACTATGGATGTAGTGAGTTTATTTACGGTTATACCCAATGATATAGGTATAAGCAAAATTTTTAGGTATATGCAGAAGAATATGAATATGAGTACTGAAAGGATTGAATTATTAGTATTGTTTCTTGAAACTGTACTTATGAATAATATCTTCATGTTTGGAGATGATCTGTATATACAAAAGGAAGGCATGGCTATGGGCACAGCTTGTGCCAATAGCTACGCCAACCTGGTTATGGCGGACTGGGAGGAGGAGTCTATGTTTACTTTGGAGGGCTTTAAGAAGCATGTAGGCTTCTATAGAAGATTTGTGGACGACCTCTTCTTTATCTGGCGGGGTAGCCAGAAGGAACTAGAAGAATTTTTTATGCAGATTAATGACCTCATGGATTTTCTTAAATTTACATCTACTTTTTTCATATGATAGAATCTCTTTTCTGGATGTGTGTATAGAGAGGCTAACCAATGGCTTGCTAAATACATCTATACATAGAAAAGCCTGCTATAAAAATGCACTTCTTCATAGAAGTAGTATGCACCCTAGGTACGTTTTCAATAATGTTATAAAAGGCCAGATTATGAGAGCATCTAGATTAAATCTGACGTTGGAAGGATTTCAATTAGAATCTGAGCTCCTCAAGAAAAATTTCAATGAGAGGGGATATGAGGCGAAAGTATTTGATTTGACATTGGAGAATGTATATACTCTGAGAGACTCTATAGCACAGCCATATTTCTCTGACTACACTGGAATTGGCGCTTCTAGTAGTAGAAATGAGGACTTTGGCACCAAATTTCTAACATGTTATACGAAGGATTTTGAGCTACTAAGAGTTAGTATTATGAAACATTGGGAGACACTTCTCTTAGATGAAGAAATAGGTAAACTGGTAGGAGGACAACCGGTCTTTACTTTTCGTAATAAACCAAATCTTAAGAGAATTTTATGTTATCCTTCACTTAGTAGTCACTGCCCTACCTATAGGGATCTAGGGGTTAATACCATTCCTTGTAATAAATGCAATCAATGTATTTATATAGAAGAAAGTATTGTATTTGAGCATCCAATAACACATAGGATTTATAGGTTTAATACTGGGACAGATTGTTTGAGTACTGGCTTGGTTTACCTAGCTACGTGCATAGGTTGTACTTGTTTCTATGTGGGTAAAACTAGTAGACAACTCAGAGAGAGAGTTAGGGAACATGTCTATCATATTAATAAGTGCTCAGAACATAATGCACTTGCCAAACATGTACATACTCAAGGTAGTAACCATAGTTTTAGGTTTCGTGTTATACAACTTGTTCACCCCAGCGACAGGGGAGGGGATTTTGACAATTTTGTTTTAGAATGTGAGCTCAGATGGATTATTCACTTGAGGGTGGATAGACCACATGGACTCAATGATAAAATCCAAATAAAACCTATTTTGAAGAAAAGAAGACTAAAAAGCCATCAGTAATATTGGGATACACTTTAATATATGACATGAATACTTTGTTTTTATCATAGTATTTTAATGATGAATTTTAACATCAATGCATTAATGATGGTGCTTTTTTATACTAGTATTATTTTTATATTAATATTATTAATTTTGATACTAGGTTGCTATGTAGCATATGCTATAAATAGGTTTAAATACAACTGTCATATATAAATGTTTTATAAGTACTTTTAAGTACATATTTTATAAGTATTTCATTATAAGGATGATATGCTTTTAAGAATGATATCAATTAATATTAATTGTTTTATTGTTTGACCTATGAGAAGGCATTCATTCCTATAAGATGCATGAGCAAAGGGATATGTTCATGAGTTTGAAAAAGCCTACGGGTGAAAGCGCTAACTCTGTTATTAAAGTCTTTATCTATGGTCTTTAGACTGTCACCTCATTTGCCTTTATGAACTTTTCATTATAGTACATATACTGCTGTCTACTGCTGTCTTTGAAAAATTGGGTTTGTTGGAGCTGTCGGCATTATGAATATGGACACTTCATTTTGAGTTACTTGGAGTTTCAGCACTGCCATTCGTTAGTGTTCCGTTTATGCAACCAATTGTTTTTACATTATATAATCTATCAAACCTTCTAAGAAAAGAAGACTATGTCAGTGGAGGTATAAGCTGCTAAAAAAAACATCATCTATGGCAGGTAAAACTAGATTAACATGAACCTGCTAAGGAATGTTTTCCTACAGCAAGTCAAAATATCTCATCTGAGTTTCTGAAATATCCATTTGCTCCCAGTGAAAAAAGTCCCTCAGTTTAGTACAAATATCAAAAATACTCGTACAGGGGTCCAAGGAGTAACTTCATTCAAGGTCAGAGTCCCCCTAGCTAGGAGAGGAAGTCTGACAGACAAACTCCCAATGTAAAGGCTGACCCTCTGGCAGAGAATCAGTATCTGAAGGAGGGAGTAGACTCAGTATCAGACAACCAGTATCTGAAGAATAAGTCATTTTTTTTTCATTTCACAGGAGACAAGTCTGTAACAAAAGATTGAAAAGCTGAAATAAAACCTTTTGCAAAATGCAGCCAATCATCTCTAGAAAGAGACTGAGGAGAAATATGTTTAGTCTTATGTTTGAATACACGAGTGGTTTAAAACTTAAACATGATTTGACTTTTAATCACAATAAAAACAAAATAACAACTGGTAAGTGCTTTCATTCTATACATCGAACTTTATCAGTTTTATGTTGCAACACATAAAAAACATTTAAATACAATTTTTTAAAATCACATGACTTTTTTCTGCTAATTTGTTAACCCTTTCCTTTTTAGAACAATTTTATAGTTCTCCCTGTCATTCATTCCTGGGGAGCTGTGAGCATTTAATCTTAATTGCCAACAGTAGTCTTTCCAGTCCAATTCATCTTCGGCATCTAGCCTTACATTATAATTAATTACCAGATATATAACTGAACATTTAAAACATACTTTATTTATTTTATTAATATGCTTCTGCATAATATACTTTGCTAGGCCATTATTAAATCCATTTTTCAACAGCTCTTAAATATTCATAAATTCTCATGTGAAACTCCCTTACAGTTCTACCTATATAAAATGCAGAACAAAGTCCACAGGGGGACATATAAATAATAAACTTTGATTTACAGTTATATTCTTGTAATAATCTAATTCCATAATCTCTTTTTCCTATCCAGATTTTTTCTCCCTCATTTATATGTTTACAAAAATTACAGTTTCTACATTTAAACATCCCCTTATTAAATTCTTTCCCATTTCTTCAGACTCCTCTCGTGAAAAAAACTCTTTCAGTTTTTTTGCACCTTTTAGAAAGGAAAACGAGAGATTCACCTATGGTACCTTTTAAATTAGGAAAATTCATAAGAAACCTCCACTTTTCCTCCACTATTTTTCCAATATTATTTTTATCCACTGAATTTTCCACCAAACAGGTGAAAGAATATTCTTTTTCTATCCTTTTTCACACTATCTTGCTCAACATTTTCTTTCAGATCAAAACCTATACTTTTTTATCTCTTTCTCTTATCACCTCATCTATTATACTGTTAACCATTCTCGTGAGATAACCAGCAGGATTCACGAAGCCTCCGTGTAAGAGTTACAAGGCTTACACGGAGGCTGCAGTTAAACAGTGCGACGTCAGCATGTCATGCATATGCATGAGGGCATGCTGAATCACACCTAAGGCTTACACGGTCCATGGAAGACAGTAGGGGGCGTGTCCGTAGGCCGAGCCCTGCAAGCGGACACGCCCCCAGAAGAGTAAAAGTGCCTAAAGTAAACCCCCATGACAGAGTACATGGAAATGTGAATAAACACAACACAACACATGCCCCCACAGACTATGAACATAAAATTATATAAATGAACATGTTATATATTTTTTAAATTGTAAAGATGTTTGCCCGTGAGTGCGCTCGTTTGCGCGGGCGTGCCCGTAGCTCAGCCACAGTTAGCAGTAAGTGGAAAAGCATATAAGAACTAACTATGCAAAGTAAGCCAAAAAGCAATAGCATAGTGGTAGAGAAGTCGGCTGAAGAGCAGGCAGTCATGGTTCGAGCCCCCACAACATAAATTTTATATTTAGTGAAATAAGCACGAAACAGGTCCCTGACATATATGTACACATATAAAATTATATTTTATGTAAAATGTAATGAAATAGGCTATTTATTTTGAAGAAATGTGAGATAACAAAATAATAAAAAATGCCAGATGTGCCTATAGCTGAGCTACAGTTTAACAAGGAGAGTGCATCTGCCCGTAGGTGAGCAGTGGTTTAACAGGTGAAAAATGAGTGCCCGAAGGTGAGCAGTGGTTTAACAGGTGCAAAATGAGTGCCCATAGGTGAGCAGTGGTTTAACACACTGAAACTGTGTGCCCATGGCTGAGTTGAGCATAATATGCGTGCTGACAGCCAAATGAGGTGTAAACCAGCGTAACCCGTTTGCACGGAGCTGCGCACCGCGCCAACAAGCTAACCGACGGGCAACGTTGAGCAAGCTGTAACAAAACTGCCTTTACACAGACACACCCCCTAGCCTGTCTAGACAGTCATAAAATATAAAAAGCAGTGGCCAGGTTCGAACCCAGGATACCATGCACCATAGTCAAGGTACTGAACCACTAAGCCATGACAGCTGTACTTAGAAATGCAGTAATAGCAAATATATAGGAATGAATAGAAAGAGGAGCATGACAAAGCAGGTTTTGTGAAGCTGATACAATTCCAAAATGGCCAATCACAGATAAGTGCGGAAAAACGGCATATATAAGCCCCATAGGTGGGAATACACAGCATAACCGATTGTAGAACTAACTTGCAGCCAGAATGTCAGGAGTAGGTGAGGGTAGTTGCTTCTGAGCACAGAGGTGGGGCATTGAGGAGTCCAGATATATGGTCTGGCTCCTTGTCCACAATCATGAGGCCCAACTCATGCAGGGCCAGGTCCTGTGGGGAGCATATAGGGCTGAGGCGTGGGACCGGTTGGCTCATGATCTCACCAGTGCCACAGGGATTCCAAGGACTGGTGAGCAGGTCCGTCACCACCATGCGGACCTGAAGAGACGTAAGCAGGACCAACTGAACCTTTGGATCCAGGAGGCCCGGCAAATGCCCAACGCCCCACTACTGAGTAAGTTACATCTAATTATGTATGTAAGAAATTAACCTAGCTGATATTATGGAGATGTGTATTCCAATATTACTTTATTTATATTACAGCTGCAGGTGTCCGTTCTGCGAACCGCAGAGCCTATGGCGATAGGCTGGTGCGGTTGTGCCACCAGGCAGGTCAGTAATCCTCTCCCTGTAACTGTAAATAAATATAAAAGTATGACAGTTAGCAAAAGAGTGCAGTGTAGTCACTAAGTAATAAAATGTGCAAGTAACAGTGTAAGAGTGTTTGCAAGTATTGCTTGATTACAAAAGTGTGTTGCAGTCTGTAATCCAAACAGAAAAATGAAAATGTCTGAAATAAAGTCTGAAATAAAGATGCCCCACCTGTAATATAATAGTACACAACCTGCAGCAGGCTGAAAAGTACAGCTGCAGAAGATGAGCAAATCACATGTGTGAAATATATCCCTGTTGAAATACTGAAACATGACAGAAGTGAGACTGTTGGAAAGGATTGTAATAACTACAGGTAAAACATGTCAATAAAGCCTAGAAGTAAGTACCATCCTGAATTGTAAAATTAAAACAAGTGAGAGAGTGTGAGAAAGAGTTATGAATCCACCAATAAAGTAGTAATAACTCCTGAATAAAGTATACTGCAGTTAGTACAGAATGAAATGAATGTGACAAGCAGAACCAAACTGCGAAATGTGTTCAAAATGTTCCTGCAGCTGGAATGTGTATCCCAAAATCTGGATATGTTGCTCTCAGTCTGCAATATGCAGATAGTATGATTGTCTGAAATACCAAACATCCACAGTTGTCTATAGCTATATAAAGCAAATGTAGCAGGATGATGTAGCTGAACAAAGCCAGATATGAACGTGTATGAATAAAAATGAAAATGTATATTGATGTAGCAGTAACATTCCTATCACCAACTTGAAGTAGTTATCACATAGGAAACTGTAGGTAGAACTGTAGTGTGTATATATCTGCAGCTATTAGAAATGTACAGCATATGTATTGGTATTTGAAGGTGTTAATTATATTTTCTTCACCCTACCCTATAACCACATATAATCCATTCCACGTGAAATTGGTATGTGCAATCACAATTAACACCCCTGGACATTTGTCCTGTTGGGTCATACATATTTGCATGTTTGTTGATGCATCTGCCCTGTTTATACATCCAAACCTGATGACCTGTTGCCATCAATCGACTCTGCATGTTGTTGGACTGTGTATTGCTGTTCAAATTATGCATGTGTTATGCTCGCTGTTCAATGGTGTGAATATCTGGGTGTTTGGTTAATGGGAATACTAATGCATGCTGTTACAACTAATTGCGAATGGTATTGTATGTTACTAACCCAAACTGTCATGACATAATGCAAAACATAGGACGACAGGGAAGGCGGGTTCCAGCGGACCCACCTCTCCCACCTCAGCTGGCGAGTGCACCTGGCAGTAGTGCCCAGTCCGGACCCTCCTCCGGTGGCCCTGTGCCACCTGCGGGTGGAAGTGCTGCAGGGGATGGGGCTCGTCCCCCTCTGCAAGTGTGGCCGGAGGAGAACCACCACTCACCCTCCGTAGCGTCCGGACTGTGGTGCGTAGGGAGATCCAGGAATCTGTTCTTGGGCCCCTACGCCAGCTTGAGGCACAGGTGGCACAACTAACGGGCATGCCTGTTGCCCAGCCTACACAGCCCCCAGCACAGCCCCGTCCTGGGCAGTGAAGGTACAGTGGCAACTGCCCATGGGTGGGGATATCAGTTCCACTGTTGCCATCTGTGGGCTCATGGGCTCTGGATATCCAAACATCCGTCCCCATCAATTGTGTAACCCCCCCACACGTGTCATACACCGCCCCTGTATGCGTCTTGTTTGTCTTGTCTGTTGACCTACCCAACCTACCTCCCCAGCTATACCGACTTCCTTTACCTGACATACCACTCTCACCTGAAAAAAAAAAAAGGGCACTCTGTACCCACAAAAAATTATGCCCCATACATAGCTGCCCATTTCGCACACATGTCTGCTGGACATGGAAACTGTCAATTACAATTGGCTGTACAACAAGTATTATTGTTGTCCTGACACCTCTCTCAGGGGTGGAAGGTTTCAAATGTCACACCAAATTACAAACATATGCACAGCTGTTGCTGATGAAGAAATGGGCAGCTATGGGCCTTACCTACATCCCTCCTGCAAAACCCAAGCTTGTTTCCCTACTGTCTTACCCTCTTTGTGACCCCTTTTTCACCACTTTCCTGTCTCCCCATTTTCATTTCTTTCAAAGAAAATAGCGCGGGTGTGCGCCAGAGTAAGCACTGTTAAGCGGTTGTAAGCGGGTGTGCGTGGAGCTGAACGCCAGTGTGCATGCGGGAGCTCCGCGCAAACCAGCGCTAACCTGGTTACAACTGCTTAAAAGTGCCTTAGTCACTCTGAATGACAGGTCCTGTAGTCAGTTCAAAAGCAAAATAAAATCCCACTGTCAGTCCCGAACCCAGGACCTTGGAAACAGTAGTCTGCATGACTTACCACTAAGCCATGACTGTTATATAAGAACATTGTGCTACAATAAATATATCATGTAATAGTAGGAATGAATGTAAAGGGAATATAGGATGTGTAGTACACAAAGCATGTCATGTATATTTACTGTCAAATCTAGTGGATTTCTATAATAGTAGTGTGTGAACAGAAACAGCCATGCTAGTTGGTAGCTAGTAGGTAATAATGTCAGTTATTATATATATATATATATATATATATATATATATATATATATATATATATATATAGTTGTAGGTGTCAGTGTACATACACACTTAGTACAGGAAACAGGAGAGATGAATGGAGAAATGTTAATCTACAACACAGCCTGAATTATGAGAGAGATACTAACCTTTACACTCACAGAACAGTGTCCACAGCATACCAGCATGGTCCCCACCCTTACAATCTGAAAGGGCAACGCCTATCTCACATACCCTTTTATAGCACTGTCCTGAAATCACAGTGAGAACTGCAATCAGTACACAACTGGCTGCATGCAATTAGCAAATGCTGGCTAACAATTGGTGCAGAGGCCATCACATGGACATATGCAGATACCTACAAAAGCATCCTGTACTCCCAGTCCATGCATGCAATACTTTCATTGCACCATCTGGAGGCAGAGAGAGAGAGAGAGAGAGAGAAAGAAAGAAAAAAATAAAAACACAAACAAAAACCACACTTAAGACAAACTAAGTTGAAGCTGTCATCAGTGTCAGTATCAAGCTGGGCTAGCAGCAGCAGGAACCTATACTAATGGTAACGCAACCAGCTGCGACAAACACAGGTAATGTAAAGTAACAATTTAATAGTCTACATACTGTGAACCCTCCATATGTGTTATTGGTCTGTATCTATATGTATGTCTATGTGATAAGTTGTGTGTACGTTGTTTTACCCAAAGGGGATGACTATACATTTCATGCCATTCAGTGTTAGGCCATGATTCTGGCACCAGTTGTCCATTTCAGTGAGGCCTGTCTGTAGGATGTGTGTGTCAGCTGGTGTATCGACTATGGCGCTTAGTTTGCAGTCATCTGGGAACTTTGTCATCCACAACCCGCCCATGTTTGCTTTCACATCTGAGAAGTAAATGCCAAACAAGAGGGGTCCTAGGACAGAGCCCTGTGGGATACCACTTGTGACTGGCTTTGAGTCTGACATGGCTCCCGCAATTTTGACTTTATGGATTCTGTTGTTCAACCAGTTTGCAACCCATCATGTGACATATGTATTAACATTTAAGCTGATGAGCTTGTCTATGATGCCTGAGTGGAGTATTGTGTTGAAGGCCTTAGGCAAGTCCAGGTAGGCTGTATGGACTGCTTTGCCCTCATCAATGGCTGTAGTGACTGTTTTGAAAAAGTCAACCAGGTTCAAAAGGCAGGATCAGCCCTTCACAAAGGCAAACTGGGTGGGATCAAGTGTCTGTAGGTCCCCAATATCGCTGTATATGAGTTCCATAATGAATCTTTCCATAGCTTTGCAGACCAGGCTGGTTAAGCTTATGGGGTGGTAGTTCCCAGGGTCAGTAGAGGTGCCTCCTTTGTGGAGTGGGACCACTGTTGCTGTATGCCAGTGTTCAGGTACATATCCCGTAGTAAGGCTAAGGTTAAATATCAGTTTTATATGCGGTTGTAGCTCCTCTTGGAGTTCACGTAGCACACATCCAGGGATACCATCAGGTCACATTGATGCTGTGTGTTCTGCTTTGCTGAGGGCAGCCCTCACCTGGACATCTGAGATGACAGGGAGGTTACATTCAGCTGTGATAAGTATTTCTTCATTTGGGGGAGAGGGAGGGGGGATATTTGCACTGAACCTGTCTGCCAGAATGTTGCCAATATCTGTGGGTTCAGTGAATTTTATGTAGTTGTGTACTAACTCTGAGCATATCTGAGGCTTTTGGTCCATGTGTCTAACAAAACTGAAGAAGGCCTTGTGGTTATCTATAGTGTCCTTGGCCATTTCTCTCTCAGAGTTGGCCTTGGATGTTGTTATGAGAGAACTTAGCTTATTACTAGTGCTGACCACAGATGCCTTCCCTTTATGTGATTCTGCTCTGTCCTGCAGTAGCCTCCTTCTATCGTTATACAATTTGTCTTTGGCTGGGGTCCACCAGACAGGATGCTTAACCTTTGTGCATAGGGTCTGGGTTAGAATTGTGTGTGCATGTTCCATGCATTCTTTGGGATGTCCGTGGGAAGCATTTGCAAAGGGGTCAGCATTGTGGGTTGTGGCTTCCACTGGCCCAGTGGGCTGCATGGATACCATCTCAGTCCTAACAAGTGAAAATCTGTCTATTCACATATATATCAAAGTAGTCTACTGTGCTGGTGGTGGTGGTGGGATATGTATATCCAGGCCGATTATTTTGTGTCCAGATCACACTAGTGGATGATGTTCCACATACAGTACCTTGTTATGAATCCCCAGAGTGAGGTGGTGCATTGGACCTGTCTCAGTGTGCTGACTGATGGGGCTTGGTACTATGTTGTATGGAATGTGGCAGGTATTGTTGCACAGGTGTTGGCTGAGCACTGATATCTGGCCATGTACATGTGTATCCACCAAGAGACACACACGTGCTACATATGGGAGTAGTAGTATATCACTACAGTTGAGTATCATGTATAGTATGTGTGCCATATTTTGCTGACATAGTTTGCTGATATCCTGTTTGTGTTCTCTTTCAGGGACATGGCGTCAGCGAAATCCTGCCTACTCTGCTGCAGAAGATGAAGAGATACACCAGAGCCTGGTGCGGGATTATGACATACTGTTTTCCGCACCAGCCAGAATCAGCAGGAGAGGGCTGCACTGTGGCAAGACCTTGTCCGTAGGGTAAATGACATTGGCACGCATAATAGGACATATGAGCAGGTACGACATCACTGCAGTGATTTAATCAGAAATGTCCATCAGCGTGCGTCGGATATCCACAGGCAACAGGTCGCCACAGGAGGTGGGGTGGCCACACATCCCCCCCTCACCAGACTGGAGGGGCTACTCCTAAGTGTTGTGGCTCCAGCCCAGGAACATCAACAGCAACACACCTGCATTATGATGGAGGCTGGAGCCACACAGCAACACGACATGGAGCATGCAGGTAATATGCCATATGTACACTTGACTGTTCTGTACACTGTTAGTTTATGCATGTGTAAGGTGTGTCCTTGGTATGTAGCTGTCAACATAGTATGTAATTGTGCAGGTGTGATATTGCCAATATCAGCAGCTGACATGTGAAAGGCAACTGTTGTACTACTGAACTGTATCATACGCAGTATCAATGGCACAGTTGTGCCCACTGACATTAATCCCCTCATTTCTGCAGGTCCCTCCGGTGTTACAGCAAGGCAGCCCATCCATGCTGGTGAGTGTGTTTTAACAATACCTATAATAGTCCTGATAGTGCTAGTAATAATAGTGTAACTCAGTAGTGCTCTGTGTGTATACTGCGGGGTGTGCATGTGTGCATGTGTGCGTGTGTCCATGTGTGCATGTGTGCACGTGTGCATGTGTGCATGTGTGCATGTGTGCATGTGTGCCTGTGTCCACGTGTGCATGTGTGCATGTGTACATGTGTCCACGTGTGCATGTGTGCACGTGTGCATGTGTCCATGTGTGCATGTGTGCACATGTACATATGTGCATGTGTCCACGTGTTCATGTGTGCATGTGTGCATGTGTGCATGTGTCCACGCGTGCCTGTGTCCATGTGTGCATGTGTGCATCACTGGTAACATTGTGTAGACATTGTAAACTGTGTTTCCTGTCTTCCTCCCACAGGTTCTGGTGCTGCTCTGGTGTCCTGCAGCAGGGAACCTGAATCTGGTGCCACAGGTACTGATAATGATGATATCTGTGTAATGGCACAGGAAGGTGTGTCAGGGTCCATCATTGGTCAGCCAATTGACAGTACACAGCTGTCAACCCCATCATTGTGCACAGTCATCCTGCCAGTACATCCTATGTCACCAATGTCCCTAGGTGATGGACAGGATACAGTGGGCATTGACCAGGGTAATGTGGTATCTGTGGCACATGCTTCCCCACACAGCAGCCATGGGCAGGGTCCTGAGATGGTACCACACAGACAGTTGCCCATGGGTTCTCGTGGGAGCATCCGTGGGCATACTGCCTCTGGCAGACGTGCCCAAAGAGGTCTGTCAACCTCAGCTATGTTTCGGGCTGTCATGCAGGCACAGTCACGTATGGAAAGGTACACCAGACAGGGTCTGAGGGAGCTGAGAGCATGTCGCACATCCATGACTGACAGTATGCGTGACATCGCGGATGCTATCCGTAATTTCACCGATGTCATAGACAGACGTTGTGGGGACATATTACAGCAGTTCCACAACTACATGTCCATGAGCCAGGGCAATGGTGGACGGTTGCGGCATCGATGTGGCCGTATGCCAGCAACAGCAGCAGCTGGCAGTCGGCGCGGATGACAACAGGCCCGCGGATGCCCCCATAGTGCCAGCAGCAGCCCCAGCAATGCTGGGTCTGTGCTGTCATCAGACCGCCCCAGGAGACCACGTGCACGTGGCTCTGGACAGTCCCAACAGGGACCTGTGTCCAGTCAACGAACACCCACTTCTGATGACAGTACCCAGTCTGGCTTAGTACTGGATACGGTCCGTAGCACCCCTGCCAGGCACAGGTACCGTGTCCGTGGCCACAGACACTGATCTGTATGACCTGCCAGGTGCAGTCTGTGGCTGTCCACAAACTCCAGTATATGGCAGCCATGAGGTGGAACTGTGTGCATGCATACACACATGCGAAATGTTAACACCTAGGGCTACCACATACATGCACACACTGCACCAACAGTGCCCCACCCTGTACTGCTGTCCCTCACCAACACACATACACATACATGTCAATTGGTGGTATCAGTGGCAGACTCAGGCATACCTAGTTCACACCCTGTGCATATGATGAAACTGTGCCACCTCCTGCAATCTCCAACATCAGTGCAGGAACAGGTTAACATGTTGCTGATGCACAGGGTGACTACATAGAAGTGTATTACTAGTATCATGTTGGTAACAGTACAGTGTGCTGATATGATTGTGTGTATATCCCAGCATGCCTGATGCAGTAACTGTATGACTGTCCTGAATTGTTATCTACACCCATAGTAAGTACCATAGTGTAACAGCTGCACATTATTGCATACCGGTGGTAAGGATGTCAACAGATAGCCACATACATAGGTAGCACAGGGAGAAGGTAATGCAAGTAGTGATACGCAATGATGGACATGTACACTAATGGTGGCATGTTGCCCACAACGACTATGCAATGTGGATGTTTGCGCATGTTGATATGTGTGCAGTACCAATTTAATTTAAATTAAATTAAATATTAAATAATATCAGTTTTACCATGGACATCTGAGCTGTGCATTCCTGGGTACATGTTTATAGTGCCTGCATATTTGCACTGTTACCTACTGGAAGTGGTACCCCTTCTTTGTTGTACAATGGACTACTTCCAGCCCTGCTTACTGTAGCTTTGTTTGCATGCATGTTTGCTTGAGGTTCCCTGGAACACTGATTCCACCTGCAATGCAGATTTACAGAGCTTCTGTGGATTCCTAGTGACATCTGCATAGCGTACTATACGTATGTCAATGTCTCACTTGACAGAACGTCACTGTCTGTCCTGTTTGCATGTACGTTGCCTGTGACACATTGCATATGACTTACCTGGCATTTGCCCACGTGTGCAGTCATAAATGCCAGCGCTATGAAATCAGAAGCAGTACACCCACACATACTCACCTTCAGTATGTTGTTCCCCATTGGCCCTATGTGTTGGTAATCACCATGGCAATCACACTACTATGGTAGCATGTGCAAAGGTAACCTGTGAATCACCTCTATGGTCCAGTTGTGGTATATGTGAGTCATGTGGCAATGTCACAGCTGCCACATGTATGCAGTCAACCCTCTCCCCTGGCCAGGAACGTACAACACATGTGTGAGATGCAACCACATAGCCAATCTGGGGACTGAGCACTCTGAACCCAGTACTGCCATACCCTGTCAGGTGGCATGACATACTACAGTGACTACAATACCAGTCTGACATAGACCTGCACTGACAGCAATCCAAACACATGAACACACTGGGGCATACTTGGAGCCTCAGAATAGCATCCTGCCTGAGCATCACACACCTCCGCAGCTGGCACACAGGCATACGTTAAGTCGGAACAGAGCACATGCCACACATGGCACACACATCCCGTGTGCCAAACACTCACAGCCTGTAGGGCTACACAACACACCTGCTACAGATGTGTCAGGTACCTCTCTTGGCCGGTGCAGTGGGGTCCCGCTCAACAGGCTGTACATGGTGAAGGTCACAGTGATATGCCCGTGGGGCACTATGGTCCACCACATAACACATGCATACAGGTCAGTCAGAGGCATGGACACATATGACTCAGTCATTGTCCATGCCACTATGGATGACCTGAGACATACCTCCCTGGACTACATGATAGGGAACATAGAAGGGCTCTCTCAGCATGTGGCACGGGCTGGTATGAGCCTGACCTTGGTTGCCATCATACCCTCACCAGGTATGCTACCACAATATGTAGGAAGGGTGTTCTATGTCTACATTCTGCTCAATCTCCAATGTCATTCATAGGGTATCCAATGGCTGTCAGCGTGTGCTTACATGCTAGGGAAGCCACAATGATTTGCGAGGGGCAGCTTGCACGTGTCACCCATGGGCCATTGTATATTGGTGAAGCCTCTTGATACACACATAGTGCCTTTTGCTGCAGGGCACAGATTACATAGCCACCTCCGTGGGTATCACACGGGATAGGACACTAACAGTAATGCTACACAACACCAGCAGTGTACACCGCAAGATGCATGCACTGGACACTGTCCTCAGCACGGTAAACTGCAATATCTGTGCAGTAACAGATTCCTGATTCACAGCTCACAGGTGCAACCCATCACTGCCAGGTTATACCTCATACCATGCCTGTCATCCCCTACACATGTACCACACATGAACAGGGGGGAGGTATCTCAAGGCACCACAGATACACACACCTCCAGGTTGTTGGCACAGCACAAAGCATCAGGGCCTATCCATGTGCAGCTAACAGTGTGTTGGACTGCCTTCTGGTTCATAGCCTGGCACACACAACCCTCCCATACACAGGAAACCCACCTGTCCTCCCTAACAACACTGGGAATATGATGGTCTCTAGATATGTCTTTATATGGCTGGACTGCATCCAGCCGAACATTGTGTGTGAGCATTACTGTAGCTACAACACACTAGCTGAAAGGTTCCCAGCATGTAGTCACTGAATTGCAGTGGAACAACATGTTACCACTCCCACAACAGGTGGGAACATGCAGCACCTGTTCATCGACTACATGTAGACTATATGGCCCAGACCAGATGTGTATCCCCGCTGTTAGGATGATACCATATACAACTCACACTGTATATACACATACCGCATGCAGCCCCTGCACAGTAAGACACAGTCATAATGTTATGCAGTGCAAATACCATTTATTCACTTGAGGCACGTGTCAGACATGGTAACTATTGAAGGTCACAGGTATATATGTGTATGTGTCACACACATACATCATGTGTGCATTGCCATTGCTGGTTTAAGCAATGTCATGCATTGTTATGAACAACAACCCACACATGGGCATTTTGTGTGACACAAACACACGTGGCAGTTGTGGGTTTCCAAAACATACCTATCTGTGCTTTGACAGTGGTAATAGACCCAGTAGCGGAGCGCACTATTGGCATTACTGGGCAATTAGCCCTGTTTGGCTGTACTGATAGTGTGGTGACATCACCTGTGTTTACTGGGGAATATGCAGCATCTGGTGTATTGTAGTAGTTGCCAAAAGGAACTGTTCTCTCACACTTGCAATTACACACACCCTACTACGTAGACCCAGTAGCGGAGCGCACTATTGGCATTACTGGGCAATTAGCCCTGTTTGGCTGTACTGATAGTGTGGTGACATCACCTGTGTTTACTGGGGAATATGCAGCATCTGGTGTATTGTAGTAGTTGCCAAAAGGAACTGTTCTCTCACACTTGCAATTACACACACCCTACTACTGCTCTGACAGTAATAGACCCAGTAGCGGAGTGCACTATTGGCATTACTGGGCAATTAGCCCTGTTTGGCTGTACTGATAGTGTGGTGACATCACCTGTGTTTACTGGGGAATATGCAGCATCTGGTGTATTGTAGTAGTTGCCAAAAGGAACTGTTCTCTCACACTTGCAATTACACACACCCTACTACCCCCCCCCTGTTTGGCTGTACTGATAGTGTGGTGACATCACCTGTGTTTACTGGGGAATATGCAGCATCTGGTGTATTGTAGTAGTTGCCAAAAGGAACTGTTCTCTCACACTTGCAATTACACACACCCTACTAGTGCACTATTGGCATTACTGGGCAATTAGCCCTGTTTGGCTGTACTGATAGTGTGGTGACATCACCTGTGTTTACTGGGGAATATGCAGCATCTGGTGTATTGTAGTAGTTGCCAAAAGGAACTGTTCTCTCACACTTGCAATTACACACACCCTACTACCCCATAGACCCAGTAGCGGAGTGCACTATTGGCATTACTGGGCAATTAGCCCTGTTTGGCTGTACTGATAGTGTGGTGACATCACCTGTGTTTACTGGGGGAATATGCAGCATCTGGTGTATTGTAGTAGTTGCCAAAAGGAACTGTTCTCTCACACTTGCAATTACACACACCCTACTACCCCGCATCTGGTGTATTGTAGTAGTTGCCAAAAGGAACTGTTCTCTCACACTTGCAATTACACACACCCCCAGTAGCGGAGCGCACTGTTTGTATTACTGGGCGATTAGCCCTGTTTGGCTGTACTGATAGTGTGGTGACATCACCTGTGTTTACTGGGGGAATATGCAGCATCTGGTGTATTGTAGTAGTTGCCAAAAGGAACTGTTCTCTCACACTTGCAATTACACACACCCTACTACATAGACCCAGTAGCGGAGCGCACTATTGGCATTACTGGGCAATTAGCCCTGTTTGGCTGTACTGATAGTGTGGTGACATCACCTGTGTTTACTGGGGAATATGCAGCATCTGGTGTATTGTAGTAGTTGCCAAAAGGAACTGTTCTCTCACACTTACAATTACACACACCCTACTACCCCTGTGTTTACTGGGGGAATATGCAGCATCTGGTGTATTGTAGTAGTTGCCAAAAGGAACTGTTCTCTCACACTTGCAATTACACACACCCTACTGGGCAATTAGCCCTGTTTGGCTGTACTGATAGTGTGGTGACATCACCTGTGTTTACTGGGGAATATGCAGCATCTGGTGTATTGTAGTAGTTGCCAAAAGGAACTGTTCTCTCACACTTGCAATTACACACACCCCCAGTAGCGGAGTGCACTGTTTGTATTACTGGGCGATTAGCCCTGTTTGGCTGTACTGATAGTGTGGTGACATCACCTGTGTTTACTGGGGAATATGCAGCATCTGGTGTATTGTAGTAGTTGCCAAAAGGAACTGTTCTCTCACACTTGCAATTACACACACCCTACTGGCGATTAGCCCTGTTTGGCTGTACTGATAGTGTGGTGACATCACCTGTGTTTACTGGGGGAATATGCAGCATCTGGTGTATTGTAGTAGTTGCCAAAAGGAACTGTTCTCTCACACTTGCAATTACACACACCCTACTACCCCCCCCCCAGTAGCGGAGTGCACTATTGGCATTACTGGGCGATTAGCCCTGTTTGGCTGTACTGATAGTGTGGTGACATCACCTGTGTTTACTGGGGGAATATGCAGCATCTGGTGTATTGTAGTAGTTGCCAAAAGGAACTGTTTTCTCACACTTGCAATTACACACACCCTACTACCCCCCAGTAGCGGAGCGCACTATTTGCATTACTGGGCGATTAGCCCTGCTTGGCTGTAGTGATAGTGTGGTGACATCACCTGTGTTTACTGGGGGAATATGCAGCATCTGGTGTATTGTAGTAGTTGCCAAAAGGAACTGTTTTCTCACACTTGCAATTACACACACCCTACTACCCCCCAGTAGCGGAGTGCACTATTTGCATTACTGGGCAATTAGCCCTGTTTGGCTGTACTGATAGTGTGGTGACATCACCTGTGTTTACTGGGGAATATGCAGCATCTGGTGTATTGTAGTAGTTGCCAAAAGGAACTGTTCTCTCACACTTGCAATTACACACACCCTACTGGCGATTAGCCCTGTTTGGCTGTACTGATAGTGTGGTGACATCACCTGTGTTTACTGGGGGAATATGCAGCATCTGGTGTATTGTAGTAGTTGCCAAAAGGAACTGTTCTCTCACACTTGCAATTACACACACCCTACTACTGCTCTGACAGTAGTAATAGACCCAGTAGTGGAGCGCACTATTTGCATTACTGGGCGATTAGCCCTGTTTGGCTGTACTGATAGTGTGGTGACATCACCTGTGTTTACTGGGGAATATGCAGCATCTGGTGTATTGTAGTAGTTGCCAAAAGGAACTGTTCTCTCACACTTGCAATTACACACACCCTACTACCCCAGTAGCGGCGCACTATTGGCATTACTGGGCAATTAGCCCTGTTTGGCTGTACTGATAGTGTGGTGACATCACCTGTGTTTACTGGGGAATATGCAGCATCTGGTGTATTGTAGTAGTTGCCAAAAGGAACTGTTCTCTCACACTTGCAATTACACACACCCTACTACCCCCAGTACCCAGTAGCACTATTGGCATTACTGGGCAATTAGCCCTGTTTGGCTGTACTGATAGTGTGGTGACATCACCTGTGTTTACTGGGGAATATGCAGCATCTGGTGTATTGTAGTAGTTGCCAAAAGGAACTGTTCTCTCACACTTGCAATTACACACACCCTACTACCCCCAGTAGCGGCGCACTATTGGCATTACTGGGCAATTAGCCCTGTTTGGCTGTACTGATAGTGTGGTGACATCACCTGTGTTTACTGGGGAATATGCAGCATCTGGTGTATTGTAGTAGTTGCCAAAAGGAACTGTTCTCTCACACTTGCAATTACACACACCCTACTACCCCGGAGTGCACTATTGGCATTACTGGGCAATTAGCCCTGTTTGGCTGTACTGATAGTGTGGTGACATCACCTGTGTTTACTGGGGAATATGCAGCATCTGGTGTATTGTAGTAGTTGCCAAAAGGAACTGTTCTCTCACACTTGCAATTACACACACCCTACTACCCTATAGACCCAGTAGTGGAGTGCACTATTGGCATCACTGGCCAAGTAGCCCTGTTTGGCTGTACTGATAGTGTGGTGACATCACCTGTGTTTACTGGGGAATATGCAGCATCTGGTGTATTGTAGTAGTTGCCAAAAGGAACTGTTCTCTCACACTTGCAATTACACACACCCTACTACCCGAGTGGAGTGTACTATTGGCATCACTGGCCAAGTAGCCCTGTTTGGCTGTACTGATAGTGTGGTGACATCACCTGTGTTTACTGGGGAATATGCAGCATCTGGTGTATTGTAGTAGTTGCCAAAAGGAACTGTTCTCTCACACTTGCAATTACACACACCCTACTACCCTAGTGGAGTGCACTATTGGCATTACTGGGCAATTAGCCCTGTTTGGCTGTACTGATAGTGTGGTGACATCACCTGTGTTTACTGGGGAATATGCAGCATCTGGTGTATTGTAGTAGTTGCCAAAAGGAACTGTTCTCTCACACTTGCAATTACATACACCCTATTAGCAGAGTGCACTATTGGCATTACTGGGCAATTAGCCCTGTTTGGCTGTACTGATAGTGTGGTGACATCACCTGTGTTTACTGGGGAATATGCAGCATCTGGTGTATTGTAGTAGTTGCCAAAAGGAACTGTTCTCTCACACTTGCAATTACACACACCCTACTACCCCTGGAGTGCACTATTGGCATTACTGGGCAATTAGCCCTGTTTGGCTGTACTGATAGTGTGGTGACATCACCTGTGTTTACTGGGGAATATGCAGCATCTGGTGTATTGTAGTAGTTGCCAAAAGGAACTGTTCTCTCACACTTGCAATTACACACACCCTACTACCCAGTAGCGGAGTGCACTATTGGCATTACTGGGCAATTAGCCCTGTTTGGCTGTACTGATAGTGTGGTGACATCACCTGTGTTTACTGGGGAATATGCAGCATCTGGTGTATTGTAGTAGTTGCCAAAAGGAACTGTTCTCTCACACTTGCAATTACACACACCCTACTACCCAGTAGCGGAGTGCACTATTGGGCAATTAGCCCTGTTTGGCTGTACTGATAGTGTGGTGACATCACCTGTGTTTACTGGGGAATATGCAGCATCTGGTGTATTGTAGTAGTTGCCAAAAGGAACTGTTCTCTCACACTTGCAATTACACACACCCTACTACAGCCGCACTATTGGCATTACTGGGCAATTAGCCCTGTTTGGCTGTACTGATAGTGTGGTGACATCACCTGTGTTTACTGGGGAATATGCAGCATCTGGTGTATTGTAGTAGTTGCCAAAAGGAACTGTTCTCTCACACTTGCAATTACACACACCCTACTACCCAGTAGCGGAGTGCACTATTGGCATTACTGGGCAATTAGCCCTGTTTGGCTGTACTGATAGTGTGGTGACATCACCTGTGTTTACTGGGGAATATGCAGCATCTGGTGTATTGTAGTATTTGCCAAAAGGATCTGTTTTCTCACACTTGCAATTACACACACCCTACTACCCCCATTGGCATTACTGGGCAAGTAGCACTGTTTGGCTGTACTGATAGTGTGGTGACATCCCCTGTGTTTACTGGGGAATATGCAGCATCTGGTGTATTGTAGTAGTTGCCAAAAGGAACTGTTCTCTCACACTTGCAATTACACACACCCTACTACCCCTCTGACAGTCACTATTGGCATTACTGGGCAATTAGCCCTGTTTGGCTGTACTGATAGTGTGGTGACATCACCTGTGTTTACTGGGGAATATGCAGCATCTGGTGTATTGTAGTAGTTGCCAAAAGGAACTGTTCTCTCACACTTGCAATTACACACACCGTACTACCCAGTAGCGCGCACTATTGGCATTACTGGGCAATTAGCCCTGTTTGGCTGTACTGATAGTGTGGTGACATCACCTGTGTTTACTGGGGAATATGCAGCATCTGGTGTATTGTAGTAGTTGCCAAAAGGAACTGTTCTCTCACACTTGCAATTACACACACCCTACTACTGCTCTGACAGTAGTAATAGACCCAGTAGCACTATTGGCATTACTGGGCAATTAGCCCTGTTTGGCTGTACTGATAGTGTGGTGACATCACCTGTGTTTACTGGGGAATATGCAGCATCTGGTGTATTGTAGTAGTTGCCAAAAGGAACTGTTCTCTCACACTTGCAATTACACACACCCTACTATCCCCCCAGTAGGCGCACTATTGGCATTACTGGGCAATTAGCCCTGTTTGGCTGTACTGATAGTGTGGTGACATCACCTGTGTTTACTGGGGAATATGCAGCATCTGGTGTATTGTAGTAGTTGCCAAAAGGAACTGTTCTCTCACACTTGCAATTACACACACCCTACTACCCCTGACAGTAGCACTATTGGCATTACTGGGCAATTAGCCCTGTTTGGCTGTACTGATAGTGTGGTGACATCACCTGTGTTTACTGGGGAATATGCAGCATCTGGTGTATTGTAGTAGTTGCCAAAAGGAACTGTTCTCTCACACTTGCAATTACATACACCCTACTACTCAGCAGAGTGCACTATTGGCATTACTGGGCAATTAGCCCTGTTTGGCTGTACTGATAGTGTGGTGACATCACCTGTGTTTACTGGGGAATATGCAGCATCTGGTGTATTGTAGTAGTTGCCAAAAGGAACTGTTCTCTCACACTTGCAATTACACACACCCTACTACCCCAGTAGCGGAGCGCACTATTGGCATTACTGGGCAATTAGCCCTGTTTGGCTGTACTGATAGTGTGGTGACATCACCTGTGTTTACTGGGGAATATGCAGCATCTGGTGTATTGTAGTAGTTGCCAAAAGGAACTGTTCTCTCACACTTGCAATTACACACACCCTTCTACCCCACCCCCAGTAGCGGAGTGCACTATTGGCATTACTGGGCAATTAGCCCTGTTTGGCTGTACTGATAGTGTGGTGACATCACCTGTGTTTACTGGGGAATATGCAGCATCTGGTGTATTGTAGTAGTTGCCAAAAGGAACTGTTCTCTCACACTTGCAATTACACACACCCTACTACCCCAGTAGCGGAGTGCACTATTGGCATTACTGGGCAATTAGCCCTGTTTGGCTGTACTGATAGTGTGGTGACATCACCTGTGTTTACTGGGGAATATGCAGCATCTGGTGTATTGTAGTAGTTGCCAAAAGGAACTGTTCTCTCACACTTGCAATTACACACACCCTACTAGACCCAGTAGCGGAGCGCACTATTTGCATTAATGGGCGAATAGCCCTGTTTGGCTGTACTGATAGTGTGGTGACATCACCTGTGTTTACTGGGGAATATGCAGCATCTGGTGTATTGTAGTAGTTGCCAAAAGGAACTGTTCTCTCACACTTGCAATTACACACACCCTACTACCCCCCCTGGTGTATTGTAGTAGTTGCCAAAAGGAACTGTTCTCTCACACTTGCAATTACACACACCCTACTATTGGCATTACTGGGCAATTAGCCCTGTTTGGCTGTACTGATAGTGTGGTGACATCACCTGTGTTTACTGGGGAATATGCAGCATCTGGTGTATTGTAGTAGTTGCCAAAAGGAACTGTTCTCTCACACTTGCAATTACACACACCCAACCACCCCCCAGTAGAGGAGTGCACTATTGGCATTACTGGGCAATTAGCCCTGTTTGGCTGTACTGATAGTGTGGTGATATCACCTGTGTTTACTGGGGAATATGCAGCATCTGGTGTATTGTAGTAGTTGCCAAAAGGAACTGTTCTCTCACACTTGCAATTACACACACCCTACTACCGCACTATTGGCATTACTGGGCAATTAGCCCTGTTTGGCTGTACTGATAGTGTGGTGACATCACCTGTGTTTACTGGGGAATATGCAGCATCTGGTGTATTGTAGTAGTTGCCAAAAGGAACTGTTCTCTCACACTTGCAATTACACACACCCTCCCCCACGGTAGCGGAGTGCACTATTGGCATTACTGGGCAATTAGCACTGTTTGGCTGTACTGATAGTGTGGTGACATCACCTGTGTTTACTGGGGGAATATGCAGCATCTGGTGTATTGTAGTAGTTGCCAAAAGGAACTGTTCTCTCACACTTGCAATTACACACACCCTACTGGCGATTAGCCCTGTTTGGCTGTACTGATAGTGTGGTGACATCACCTGTGTTTACTGGGGGAATATGCAGCATCTGGTGTATTGTAGTAGTTGCCAAAAGGAACTGTTCTCTCACACTTGCAATTACACACACCCCCAGTAGCGGAGCGCACTGTTTGTATTACTGGGCGATTAGCCCTGTTTGGCTGTACTGATAGTGTGGTGACATCACCTGTGTTTACTGGGGGAATATGCAGCATCTGGTGTATTGTAGTAGTTGCCAAAAGGAACTGTTCTCTCACACTTGCAATTACACACACCCTACTAGACCCAGTAGCGGAGCGTACTATTGGCATTACTGGGCAATTAGCCCTGTTTGGCTGTACTGATAGTGTGGTGACATCCCCTGTGTTTACTGGGGGAATATGCAGCATCTGGTGTATTGTAGTATTTGCCAAAAGGATCTGTTCTCTCACACTTGCAATTACACACACCCTTCTACCCCCCCCAGTAGCGGAGTGCACTATTGGCATTACTGGGCAAGTAGCCCTGTTTGGCTGTACTGATAGTGTGGTGACATCCCCTGTGTTTACTGGGGGAATATGCAGCATCTGGTGTATTGTAGTAGTTGCCAAAAGGAACTGTTCTCTCACACTTGCAATTACACACACCCTACTACCCTATTGGCATTACTGGGCATGTAGCCCTGTTTGGCTGTACTGATAGTGTGGTGACATCCCCTGTGTTTACTGGGGGAATATGCAGCATCTGGTGTATTGTAGTATTTGCCAAAAGGATCTGTTCTCTCACACTTGCAATTACACACACCCTTCTACCCCCCCCCAGTAGCGGAGTGCACTATTGGCATTACTGGGCAAGTAGCCCTGTTTGGCTGTACTGATAGTGTGGTGACATCCCCTGTGTTTACTGGGGAATATGCAGCATCTGGTGTATTGTAGTAGTTGCCAAAAGGAACTGTTCTCTCACACTTGCAATTACACACACCCTTCTAACCCCCAGTAGTGGAGTGCACTATTGGCATTACTGGGCAAGTAGCCCTGTTTGGCTGTACTGATAGTGTGGTGACATCACCTGTGTTTACTGGGGAATATGCAGCATCTGGTGTATTGTAGTAGTTGCCAAAAGGAACTGTTCTCTCACACTTGCAATTACACACACCCCCAGTAGCGGAGCGCACTGTTTGTATTACTGGGCGATTAGCCCTGTTTGGCTGTACTGATAGTGTGGTGACATCACCTGTGTTTACTGGGGGAATATGCAGCATCTGGTGTATTGTAGTAGTTGCCAAAAGGAACTGTTCTCTCACACTTGCAATTACACACACCCTACTGGCGATTAGCCCTGTTTGGCTGTACTGATAGTGTGGTGACATCACCTGTGTTTACTGGGGGAATATGCAGCATCTGGTGTATTGTAGTAGTTGCCAAAAGGAACTGTTCTCTCACACTTGCAATTACACACGTCCTACTACTCCCCCAGTAGCGTGCACTATTGGCATTACTGGGCGATTAGCCCTGTTTGGCTGTACTGATAGTGTGGTGACATCACCTGTGTTTACTGGGGAATATGCAGCATCTGGTGTATTGTAGTAGTTGCCAAAAGGAACTGTTCTCTCACACTTGCAATTACACACACCCTACTACCCAGTAGCGGAGTGCACTATTGGCATTACTGGGCAATTAGCCCTGTTTGGCTGTACTGATAGTGTGGTGACATCACCTGTGTTTACTGGGGAATATGCAGCATCTGGTGTATTGTAGTAGTTGCCAAAAGGAACTGTTTTCTCACACTTGCAAATTACACACACCCTACTACCCCCCAATTTGCTTTGTTTGGCTGTACTTATAGTGTGGTGACATCACCTGTGTTTACTGGGGAATATGCAGCATCTGGTGTATTGTAGTAGTTGCCAAAAGGAACTGTTCTCTCACACTTGCAATTACACACACCCTACTAGCTGAGTGCACTATTGGCATTACTGGGCAATTAGCCCTGTTTGGCTGTACTGATAGTGTGGTGACATCACCTGTGTTTACTGGGGAATATGCAGCATCTGGTGTATTGTAGTAGTTGCCAAAAGGAACTGTTCTCTCACACTTGCAATTACACACACCCTACTACCCAGTAGAGGAGCGCACTATTGGCATTACTGGGCAATTAGCCCTGTTTGGCTGTACTGATAGTGTGGTGACATCACCTGTGTTTACTGGGGGAATATGCAGCATCTGGTGGATTGTAGTAGTTGCCAAAAGGAACTGTTTTCTCACACTTGCAATTACACACACCCTACTACTACCCCCCCCCGGCTGTACTGATAGTGTGGTGACATCACCTGTGTTTACTGGGGGAATATGCAGCATCTGGTGGATTGTAGTAGTTGCCAAAAGGAACTGTTTTCTCACACTTGCAATTACACACACCCTACTAGCACTATTGGCATTACTGGGCAATTAGCCCTGTTTGGCTGTACTGATAGTGTGGTGACATCACCTGTGTTTACTGGGGAATATGCAGCATCTGGTGTATTGTAGTATTTGCCAAAAGGATCTGTTCTCTCACACTTGCAATTACACACACCCTACTACCCTATAGACCCAGTAGTGGAGTGCACTATTGGCATCACTGGCCAAGTAGCCCTGTTTGGCTGTACTGATAGTGTGGTGACATCACCTGTGTTTACTGGGGAATATGCAGCATCTGGTGTATTGTAGTAGTTGCCAAAAGGAACTGTTCTCTCACACTTGCAATTACACACACCCTACTACTCCCCCCCCCATATGCAGCATCTGGTGTATTGTAGTATTTTCCAAAAGGAACTGTTCTCTCACACTTGCAATTACACACACCCTACTACCCTACCCCCCCTATTGGCATTACTGGGCAATTAGCCCTGTTTGGCTGTACTGATAGTGTGGTGACATCACCTGTGTTTACTGGGGGAATATGCAGCATCTGGTGTATTGTAGTAGTTGCCAAAAGGAACTGTTCTCTCACACTTGCAATTACACACACCCCCAGTAGCGGAGCGCACTATTGGCATTACTGGGCAATTAGCCCTGTTTGGCTGTACTGATAGTGTGGTGACATCACCTGTGTTTACTGGGGAATATGCAGCATCTGGTGTATTGTAGTAGTTGCCAAAAGGAACTGTTCTTTCACACTTGCAATTACACACACCCGACAACCCCCCCCCAATTACTGGGCAATTAGCCCTGTTTGGCTGTACTGATAGTGTGGTGACATCACCTGTGTTTACTGGGGAATATGCAGCATCTGGTGTATTGTAGTAGTTGCCAAAAGGAACTGTTCTCTCACACTTGCAATTACACACACCCTACTACTGCTCTGACAGTAGTAATAGACCCAGTAGCGGAGCGCACTATTTGCATTACTGGGCGATTAGCCCTGTTTGGCTGTACTGATAGTGTGGTGACATCACCTGTGTTTACTGGGGAATATGCAGCATCTGGTGTATTGTAGTAGTTGCCAAAAGGAACTGTTCTCTCACACTTGCAATTACACACACCCTACTACCCCCCCGGTGTATTGTAGTAGTTGCCAAAGCACTATTGGCATTACTGGGCAATTAGCCCTGTTTGGCTGTACTGATAGTGTGGTGACATCACCTGTGTTTACTGGGGAATATGCAGCATCTGGTGTATTGTAGTAGTTGCCAAAAGGAACTGTTCTCTCACACTTGCAATTACACACACCCTACTACCCCCGGAGTGCACTATTGGCATTACTGGGCAATTAGCCCTGTTTGGCTGTACTGATAGTGTGGTGACATCACCTGTGTTTACTGGGGAATATGCAGCATCTGGTGTATTGTAGTAGTTGCCAAAAGGAACTGTTCTCTCACACTTGCAATTACACACACCCTACTACCCCCCCAGTAGCGGCGCGCACTATTGGCATTACTGGGCAATTAGCCCTGTTTGGCTGTACTGATAGTGTGGTGACATCACCTGTGTTTACTGGGGAATATGCAGCATCTGGTGTATTGTAGTAGTTGCCAAAAGGAACTGTTCTCTCACACTTGCAATTACACACACCCTACTACCCCTAGACCCAGTAGCGGAGCGCACTATTGGCATTACTGGGCAATTAGCCCTGTTTGGCTGTACTGATAGTGTGGTGACATCACCTGTGTTTACTGGGGAATATGCAGCATCTGGTGTATTGTAGTAGTTGCCAAAAGGAACTGTTCTCTCACACTTGCAATTACACACACCCTACTAGACCCACTATTGGCATTACTGGGCAATTAGCCCTGTTTGGCTGTACTGATAGTGTGGTGACATCACCTGTGTTTACTGGGGAATATGCAGCATCTGGTGTATTGTAGTAGTTGCCAAAAGGAACTGTTCTCTCACACTTGCAATTACACACACCCTACCCCCCTACCCCAGTAGCGGAGTGCACTATTGGCATTACTGGGCAATTAGCCCTGTTTGGCTGTACTGATAGTGTGGTGACATCACCTGTGTTTACTGGGGAATATGCAGCATCTGGTGTATTGTAGTAGTTGCCAAAAGGAACTGTTCTCTCACACTTGCAATTACACACACCCTACTACCCCCAGTGGAGTGCACTATTGGCATTACTGGGCAATTAGCCCTGTTTGGCTGTACTGATAGTGTGGTGACATCACCTGTGTTTACTGGGGAATATGCAGCATCTGGTGTATTGTAGTAGTTGCCAAAAGGAACTGTTCTCTCACACTTGCAATTACACACACCCTACTACCCCCCCCCCCCAGTAGCGGAGTGCACTATTGGCATTACTGGGCAATTAGCCCTGTTTGGCTGTACTGATAGTGTGGTGACATCACCTGTGTTTACTGGGGAATATGCAGCATCTGGTGTATTGTAGTAGTTGCCAAAAGGAACTGTTCTCTCACACTTGCAATTACACACACCCTACTACCCCCTGTTTGGCTGTACTGATAGTGTGGTGACATCACCTGTGTTTACTGGGGAATATGCAGCATCTGGTGTATTGTAGTAGTTGCCAAAAGGAACTGTTCTCTCACACTTGCAATTACACACACCCTTCTAACCCCCAGTAGCGGAGTGCACTATTGGCATTACTGGGCAATTAGCCCTGTTTGGCTGTACTGATAGTGTGGTGACATCACCTGTGTTTACTGGGGAATATGCAGCATCTGGTGTATTGTAGTAGTTGCCAAAAGGAACTGTTCTCTCACACTTGCAATTACACACACCCTACTATTCTCCCCCAGTAGCGGAGTGCACTATTGGCATTACTGGGCAATTAGCCCTGTTTGGCTGTACTGATAGTGTGGTGACATCACCTGTGTTTACTGGGGAATATGCAGCATCTGGTGTATTGTAGTAGTTGCCAAAAGGATTTGTTCTCTCACACTTGCAATCACACACACCCTACTATCCCCCCCCCAGTAGCGGAGTGCACTATTGGCATTACTGGGCAAGTAGCCCTGTTTGGCTGTACTGATAGTGTGGTGACATCACCTGTGTTTACTGGGGAATATGCAGCATCTGGTGTATTGTAGTAGTTGCCAAAAGGAACTGTTCTCTCACACTTGCAATTACACACACCCTACTACCCCCCAGTAGTGCACTATTGGCATTACTGGGCAATTAGCCCTGTTTGGCTGTACTGATAGTGTGGTGACATCACCTGTGTTTACTGGGGAATATGCAGCATCTGGTGTATTGTAGTAGTTGCCAAAAGGAACTGTTCTCTCACACTTGCAATTACACACACCCTACTACCCCTGACAGTAGTGCACTATTGGCATTACTGGGCAATTAGCCCTGTTTGGCTGTACTGATAGTGTGGTGACATCACCTGTGTTTACTGGGGAATATGCAGCATCTGGTGTATTGTAGTAGTTGCCAAAAGGAACTGTTCTCTCACACTTGCAATTACACACACCCTACTACCCCAGTAGCGTGCACTATTGGCATTACTGGGCAATTAGCCCTGTTTGGCTGTACTGATAGTGTGGTGACATCACCTGTGTTTACTGGGGAATATGCAGCATCTGGTGTATTGTAGTAGTTGCCAAAAGGAACTGTTCTCTCACACTTGCAATTACACACACCCTACTACCCAGTAGTGGAGTGCACTATTGGCATTACTGGGCAATTAGCCCTGTTTGGCTGTACTGATAGTGTGGTGACATCACCTGTGTTTACTGGGGAATATGCAGCATCTGGTGTATTGTAGTAGTTGCCAAAAGGAACTGTTCTCTCACACTTGCAATTACACACACCCTACTACCCAGTAGCGTGCACTATTGGCATTACTGGGCAATTAGCCCTGTTTGGCTGTACTGATAGTGTGGTGACATCACCTGTGTTTACTGGGGAATATGCAGCATCTGGTGTATTGTAGTAGTTGCCAAAAGGAACTGTTCTCTCACACTTGCAATTACACACACCCTACTGGCGATTAGCCCTGTTTGGCTGTACTGATAGTGTGGTGACATCACCTGTGTTTACTGGGGGAATATGCAGCATCTGGTGTATTGTAGTAGTTGCCAAAAGGAACTGTTCTCTCACACTTGCAATTACACACACCCTTCTACCCCCCCCCAGTAGCGCCGTGCACTATTGGCATTACTGGGCAATTAGCCCTGTTTGGCTGTACTGATAGTGTGGTGACATCACCTGTGTTTACTGGGGAATATGCAGCATCTGGTGTATTGTAGTAGTTGCCAAAAGGAACTGTTCTCTCACACTTGCAATTACACACCCCCCCAGTAGCGGAGCGCACTATTGGCATTACTGGGCAATTAGCCCTGTTTGGCTGTACTGATAGTGTGGTGACATCACCTGTGTTTACTGGGGAATATGCAGCATCTGGTGTATTGTAGTAGTTGCCAAAAGGAACTGTTCTCTCACACTTGCAATTACACACACCCTTCTACTTCCCCCAGTAGCCGAGTGCACTATTGGCATTACTGGGCAATTAGCCCTGTTTGGCTGTACTGATAGTGTGGTGACATCACCTGTGTTTACTGGGGAATATGCAGCATCTGGTGTATTGTAGTAGTTGCCAAAAGGAACTGTTCTCTCACACTTGCAATTACACACACCCTACTACCCCAGTAGCGGAGTGCACTATTGGCATTACTGGGCAATTAGCCCTGTTTGGCTGTACTGATAGTGTGGTGACATCACCTGTGTTTACTGGGGAATATGCAGCATCTGGTGTATTGTAGTAGTTGCCAAAAGGAACTGTTCTCTCACACTTGCAATTACACACACCCTACTACCCTGTAGACCCAGTAGTGGAGTGCACTATTGGCATTACTGGGCAATTAGCCCTGTTTGGCTGTACTGATAGTGTGGTGACATCACCTGTGTTTACTGGGGAATATGCAGCATCTGGTGTATTGTAGTAGTTGCCAAAAGGAACTGTTCTCTCACACTTGCAATTACACACACCCTACTCGCGATTAGCCCTGTTTGGCTGTACTGATAGTGTGGTGACATCACCTGTGTTTACTGGGGAATATGCAGCATCTGGTGTATTGTAGTAGTTGCCAAAAGGAACTGTTCTCTCACACTTGCAATTACACACACCCCCAGTAGCGGAGCACTATTGGCATTACTGGGCAATTAGCCCTGTTTGGCTGTACTGATAGTGTGGTGACATCACCTGTGTTTACTGGGGAATATGCAGCATCTGGTGTATTGTAGTAGTTGCCAAAAGGAACTGTTCTCTCACACTTGCAATTACACACACCCTACAACCCCCCCTTCAGTAGCGGAGTGCACTATTGGCATTACTGGGCAATTAGCCCTGTTTGGCTGTACTGATAGTGTGGTGACATCACCTGTGTTTACTGGGGAATATGCAGCATCTGGTGTATTGTAGTAGTTGCCAAAAGGAACTGTTCTCTCACACTTGCAATTACACACACCCTACTACCCTGACAGTAGCAGTGCACTATTGGCATTACTGGGCAATTAGCCCTGTTTGGCTGTACTGATAGTGTGGTGACATCACCTGTGTTTACTGGGGAATATGCAGCATCTGGTGTATTGTAGTAGTTGCCAAAAGGAACTGTTCTCTCACACTTGCAATTACACACACCCTACTACCCCAGTAGCGGAGTGCACTATTGGCATTACTGGGCAATTAGCCCTGTTTGGCTGTACTGATAGTGTGGTGACATCACCTGTGTTTACTGGGGAATATGCAGCATCTGGTGTATTGTAGTAGTTGCCAAAAGGAACTGTTCTCTCACACTTGCAATTACACACACCCTACTACCCCCAGTAGCGGAGTGCACTATTGGCATTACTGGGCAATTAGCCCTGTTTGGCTGTACTGATAGTGTGGTGACATCACCTGTGTTTACTGGGGAATATGCAGCATCTGGTGTATTGTAGTAGTTGCCAAAAGGAACTGTTCTCTCACACTTGCAATTACACACACCCTACTGGCGATTAGCCCTGTTTGGCTGTACTGATAGTGTGGTGACATCACCTGTGTTTACTGGGGGAATATGCAGCATCTGGTGTATTGTAGTAGTTGCCAAAAGGAACTGTTCTCTCACACTTGCAATTACACACACCCTACTACCCCCCCAGTAGCGGAGTGCACTATTGGCATTACTGGGCAATTAGCCCTGTTTGGCTGTACTGATAGTGTGGTGACATCACCTGTGTTTACTGGGGAATATGCAGCATCTGGTGTATTGTAGTAGTTGCCAAAAGGAACTGTTCTCTCACACTTGCAATTACACACACCCTACTACCCCAGTGGAGTGCACTATTGGCATTACTGGGCAATTAGCCCTGTTTGGCTGTACTGATAGTGTGGTGACATCACCTGTGTTTACTGGGGAATATGCAGCATCTGGTGTATTGTAGTAGTTGCCAAAAGGAACTGTTTTCTCACACTTGCAATTACACACACCCTACTACCCCCCAGTAGCGGAGAGCACTACTGGGCAATTAGCCCTGTTTGGCTGTACTGATAGTGTGGTGACATCACCTGTGTTTACTGGGGAATATGCAGCATCTGGTGTATTGTAGTAGTTGCCAAAAGGAACTGTTCTCTCACACTTGCAATTACACACACCCTACTACCCCCAGAGTGCACTATTGGCATTACTGGGCAATTAGCCCTGTTTGGCTGTACTGATAGTGTGGTGACATCACCTGTGTTTACTGGGGAATATGCAGCATCTGGTGTATTGTAGTAGTTGCCAAAAGGAACTGTTCTCTCACACTTGCAATTACACACACCCTACTACCCAGTAGCGAATGCACTATTGGCATTACTGGGCAATTAGCCCTGTTTGGCTGTACTGATAGTGTGGTGACATCACCTGTGTTTACTGGGGAATATGCAGCATCTGGTGTATTGTAGTAGTTGCCAAAAGGAACTGTTCTCTCACACTTGCAATTACACACACCCTACTACCCCCAGTGGAGTGCACTATTGGCATTACTGGGCAATTAGCCCTGTTTGGCTGTACTGATAGTGTGGTGACATCACCTGTGTTTACTGGGGAATATGCAGCATCTGGTGTATTGTAGTAGTTGCCAAAAGGAACTGTTCTCTCACACTTGCAATTACACACACCCTACTACCCCAGTAGCGAATGCACTATTGGCATTACTGGGCAATTAGCCCTGTTTGGCTGTACTGATAGTGTGGTGACATCACCTGTGTTTACTGGGGAATATGCAGCATCTGGTGTATTGTAGTAGTTGCCAAAAGGAACTGTTCTCTCACACTTGCAATTACACACACCCTACTACCCCTCCCCCCACTATTGGCATTACTGGGCAATTAGCCCTGTTTGGCTGTACTGATAGTGTGGTGACATCACCTGTGTTTACTGGGGAATATGCAGCATCTGGTGTATTGTAGTAGTTGCCAAAAGGAACTGTTCTCTCACACTTGCAATTACACACACCCTACTACCCCCCCCCAGTAGCGGAGTGCACTATTGGCATTACTGGGCAATTAGCCCTGTTTGGCTGTACTGATAGTGTGGTGACATCACCTGTGTTTACTGGGGAATATGCAGCATCTGGTGTATTGTAGTAGTTGCCAAAAGGAACTGTTCTCTCACACTTGCAATTACACACACCCTACTACCCCTGACAGTAGACCCAGTAGCGAGCACTAGTGGCATTACTGGGCATGTAGCCCTGTTTGGCTGTACTGATAGTGTGGTGACATCACCTGTGTTTACTGGGGAATATGCAGCATCTGGTGTATTGTAGTAGTTGCCAAAAGGAACTGTTCTCTCACACTTGCAATTACACACACCCTACTACCCCCAGTAGCGGAGCGCACTATTGGCATTACTGGGCAATTAGCCCTGTTTGGCTGTACTGATAGTGTGGTGACATCACCTGTGTTTACTGGGGAATATGCAGCATCTGGTGTATTGTAGTAGTTGCCAAAAGGAACTGTTCTCTCACACTTGCAATTACACACACCCTACTACCCAGTAGCGGAGTGCACTATTGGCATTACTGGGCAATTAGCCCTGTTTGGCTGTACTGATAGTGTGGTGACATCACCTGTGTTTACTGGGGAATATGCAGCATCTGGTGTATTGTAGTAGTTGCCAAAAGGAACTGTTCTCTCACACTTGCAATTACACACACCCTACTACGACCCAGTAGCGGAGTGCACTATTGGCATTACTGGGCAATTAGCCCTGTTTGGCTGTACTGATAGTGTGGTGACATCACCTGTGTTTACTGGGGAATATGCAGCATCTGGTGTATTGTAGTAGTTGCCAAAAGGAACTGTTCTCTCACACTTGCAATTACACACACCCTACTACCCCAGTAGCGGAGTGCACTATTGGCATTACTGGGCAATTAGCCCTGTTTGGCTGTACTGATAGTGTGGTGACATCACCTGTGTTTACTGGGGAATATGCAGCATCTGGTGTATTGTAGTAGTTGCCAAAAGGAACTGTTCTCTCACACTTGCAATTACACACACCCTACTACCCCCAGTAGTGCACTATTGGCATTACTGGGCAATTAGCCCTGTTTGGCTGTACTGATAGTGTGGTGACATCACCTGTGTTTACTGGGGAATATGCAGCATCTGGTGTATTGTAGTAGTTGCCAAAAGGAACTGTTCTCTCACACTTGCAATTACACACACCCTACTAACCCAGTGGAGTGCACTATTGGCATTACTGGGCAATTAGCCCTGTTTGGCTGTACTGATAGTGTGGTGACATCACCTGTGTTTACTGGGGAATATGCAGCATCTGGTGTATTGTAGTAGTTGCCAAAAGGAACTGTTCTCTCACACTTGCAATTACACACACCCTACTCGCGATTAGCCCTGTTTGGCTGTACTGATAGTGTGGTGACATCACCTGTGTTTACTGGGGAATATGCAGCATCTGGTGTATTGTAGTAGTTGCCAAAAGGAACTGTTCTCTCACACTTGCAATTACACACACCCTACTAAGTGCACTATTGGCATTACTGGGCAATTAGCCCTGTTTGGCTGTACTGATAGTGTGGTGACATCCCCTGTGTTTACTGGGGGAATATGCAGCATCTGGTGTATTGTAGTATTTGCCAAAAGGATCTGTTCTCTCACACTTGCAATTACACACACCCTACTACCCTAGTGGAGTGCACTATTGGCATCACTGGCCAAGTAGCCCTGTTTGGCTGTACTGATAGTGTGGTGACATCCCCTGTGTTTACTGGGGGAATATGCAGCATCTGGTGTATTGTAGTATTTGCCAAAAGGAACTGTTCTCTCACACTTGCAATTACACACACCCTACTACCCTAGTGGAGTGCACTATTGGCATTACTGGGCAATTAGCCCTGTTTGGCTGTACTGATAGTGTGGTGACATCACCTGTGTTTACTGGGGAATATGCAGCATCTGGTGTATTGTAGTAGTTGCCAAAAGGAACTGTTCTCTCACACTTGCAATTACACACACCCTACTGGCGATTAGCCCTGTTTGGCTGTACTGATAGTGTGGTGACATCACCTGTGTTTACTGGGGGAATATGCAGCATCTGGTGTATTGTAGTAGTTGCCAAAAGGAACTGTTCTCTCACACTTGCAATTACACACACTCCCCCCTCCACCACACACACACACACACACACACTTTCCGGATTCATACCCCTACCTCACTATGTTATGACACTTGAGAGAGATGCATTAGCGGAGCGCACTATTTTAATTACTGGGAGGTTCCTCTTCTCTGGCTGTACTTATAGGGTGCTGACATCATCAGTGTTTGGAAAGGGTAATGTGCATCATGTAGTGTGTTCTCCTGATTGCCAAAAAGCACATATCTTTCATACAGAATTGCACACACACAAACTCCCCTCATCCAAAAACACACACTTGCAGGATTCAAACCCCCTACCTAAGTATGTTATGACACTTGTGAGAGACGCATTAGCAGAGTGCGCTATTCAATTACTGGGAGGTTTACCTTCTCCAGCTGTACTTATAGGGTGCTGACATCATCAGTGTTTAGAAAGAGGAATGTGCATCCTGTAGTGTGTTCTCCTAGTTGCCGAAAGGACATTTTTTCCTATAGACTTGCACATACACTAACCCCCCTCCACACACACTAGGCATTTGCAGGATTCAAACCTCTACCTAACTATGTTATGACACTCAAGACAGATGCATTAGCAGAGCACGCTATTCGCATTATTGGGAGGTTTTCCTTCTCCTTCTGTACTTATAGGGTGCTGACATCATCAGTGTTTAGAAAGGGGAATGTGCATCCTGTAGTGTGTTCTCCTAGTTGCCAAAAGGGACATTTCTTTCATAAAGACCTGCACACACACTAAACCCCTCCACACACACTTATCATTTGCAGGATTCAAACCCCTACCTTACTATGTTATGACACTCGAAACAGATGCATTAGCGGAGCACGCTATTCGCATTACTGGGAGGTTTCCCTTCTCCTGCTGTACTTATAGGGTGCTGACATCATCAGTGTTTAGAAAGGGGAATGTGCATCCTGTAGTGTGTTTTCCCAGTTGCCAAAAGGGACATTTCCCTCACACAGACTTGCACACACTAACCCCGCTCACCCACACACACTGAGCATTTGCAGGATTCAAACCCCTACCTAACTATATTATGACACTTGAGGGAGATGCATTAGCAGAGCACGCTATCCAAATTACTGGGCATCTGTTCTGCACCTGCAGTATTTATAGGGTGCTGACATCATTATTTCTACAGAGGTATGTACATCTAGTACTACCTGTCAGGTGGGGGATAGCATATATATGCATTTGCAGCCACCTACTTCAGGGTCAGATATGCACATCGCACTGGCAGGTTATGTTCTATACCATGCTTCGTGACCACAGGACCTGTAACACACAACACAACCAGTCCAGAACACCCCTCCCACATCCAGGACACACACTTTGCTTCCCTGGGAACAGTGCCAGGATATGCAGGTGTTCACATACACCATTCCAGTTGTTAATGTCAGGTACAGGCATATTGTGTGTGGGAACTACTCAGGCCTCTACAACATTACCCTACAGCCACTACAATTTGTGAGTCCATGTGCTATGGCAGAACCACTCACCACAGCCACATGGGGAATACATATTGCACCTGACCATCTGCAACATGGGTACTCACTGTTCCACACCAGAGGTAGACCACCATTGTTGATATCTGACCATACCCACCTTTCCCTGGACATCCATATCCCATCCCCACCCCAGGCAAGGTTGTCACTGCAAACAAACTGTATTTATCACAAGCAGACTTTACACTTGTGAAGACTGGGGTGGAAGACTTCAAAGGACCCATGCTGGGGGAGTATACTGGCCACTCTGCATAATCCTTGACAATTGCATTCTATGAGCATGTGGAAGGTTTGCATTGATCATGCTATCCCAAATATACCCATGACTGCTCCACAACAGGACACCTGTCAGGTGTACACCAGCCATATATGAGCTGTCCAACAGACAGAGTGAGCTAATACATTGCAGAGCAGTAGCCCACAGAGGGAGGACATCTCTGAACAGTACCGGCACGACACTTCAATCCCACATAATCATCACAACACAGTGTTGACAGTGAAATTGTCCAGACAATGCAGATAAGGCTCCCTCAGTATGTTATTGACACCCACTTACTGTTAGAGGTCCTCAGCAACCCTCTTCCAGCACACACCAACAACATGGATGTGGCTTAGCACATTCAAACCCTGGGATCTCCACTGTGTCCCTGCTTGACAGAGGCACAGCACACTAGCCTCACACGGTGCCTTATGTGACCTACTTTACAGTGGCACAGTAGCCTACTGTACTGGGGAGGCAGATGCCAAGCACACTCTGGCTAAGCTGTCATTCCCTAGGGCAAACAGCCTAGTGTTGACCTCTACACCCATATGTTTAATTGTCAGATGCACATTATTTGTTGCTGATAGACTGTTTGCAGGTCTTTATTGCCATAGCATTCCCTGTTTGTATGAACAACTTGTGTATCTGTGGAAGATGTTTGCATATGGGAGGGATCCACTATATCACATATGTCTCTGTAGTCATTTAACTGTGTGCACTGGGCAGATTGCTGTAATGTGGTTGGTTCCTGGAATAACACGTACACATACCAGATATGTGTGGCCAACTGCTAAACTGAGATTTGGCCTAAGTGTGTGAGCATGCCCAGTTCAGCCTTCCCATGGCATGTTGTCTGACATATGTCTCATTTATCAAAGTGTGCGAGCATGCCCAGTGTGAGCTTTCCATATGTTGAACTCTGCAGCCCACCACATTTGTGGATGAGTGTGAACTTCAACAATATCTCCCGTTTATGGTTGTGTGTTGTGTGTCATGTTGTGTAGTTACTGTCCAACTGCTTTGTGTGTGAACACAACAGGGATTATACTGTGCCTGCAGGGTTTGCATGGGATACTTTGCATACAGTTGTCAACATCCTTTCATACTGACCTAACACTGTAGTACCGTATAGTGTACTGGTTCAGTACTTTCACTGTGGTGGACAGTATCCTGGGCTTTAGTCCTATCACTGCTTTACATTTCCATAGTGAGCACAACAGCCTGGTTAGGGGCCAGTTGTGCACATCTGACCATGTTGCATTATGTTCAGATATGAACTACTTAAACCAGGCTTGTCCAACATTGGTAGTGTATTCCACAACATAGGTGTACATTGGCAAACAGTAGCGATGTGCCCTAGGCCATTTCTAATGCTAGTCGGAGAGTGTGTTTGTCCTTCGACACACATTGTAAGTGGAGTTTGCCATGACATATGTCATGGTTAGTATACTGTGCCTCCGTCTACCTGTGACATAACAGTGATACCCAGGGTAAACCTACCATCTCCCATCCACTCATCACGATTCCTCTTGAGGAGAATCGATGAGTGACTCTCTGGATAACCTGTACTGGGAGTTTACGCATGAGTGGGGGTGGCTTCTGTGTTATGGATCATGCAGTACAGCTTGTCCTATGTATGTCAGTGCTGGGGTTCAGGTCTCTCATGTGCATAGCTCACTGCCATTCAGATTGTACAAGGTGCAGCATGTTCATTGATTCCAGCTTGGACATGGCTTTATACATCAGGCACAGCTTGCCTCTGGGTGGGCAGTATGGCAGTGTGTGGAGCTGCAGTTTGTTTAATCAGGCAACACATGGCATCTGTTCAAGCTCTTTGATACTCCTGGTGAGGTACTGTTGGGGACTTTACAGTTGATGGAGGTGTCTGCTGAGGTACATCCCACAGGGGCTATTGTAGTCAATTGTAACTGATGAAGGATGACTGCAGAGCCACAATGACCTCCCTTATCTAGATCTGACAACCTTCATGATTAGGTGGGTATATGGTATGTTTCTGTGAACACTACAGCCACATGTTTGTCCAATGCAGGATATCTATCACCTTGTGTCCCCAGGTCTCTCATTACATGTTAGGTACATAATGGGTTAACACCTATGTGGTAATTGGTGGGCACTTACTGTATATCCACGGGGGTTGACTATACACTTTTCTGCAATTAGCTTGCTGACATGGCTATGGCACCAGTTGTCTGTTTCTATGTGGCCCTTTTGTGGGATGCTTGTGTCAGCTGGAGGGTCAGATATGGTGGGCAGTTTGTAGTCCTCTGCATACATGTTCAGACACAGTCCTTCCATGTTGGCCTGTACCTATGGGACATATATACCAAACGAGGGAGGTCCCAGGACCAAGCCTTGTGGGATGCCACTTATATCTGGTTTGTAGTCTGACATGGCTGCAGCATGTCTGACCATGTCAGTTCTGTCCTTGGTCTGGTTTGCAACCCTCTACTGACATAGGGGTTTATATTTAAGCTGGTGAGCATATCTATAATGAACATGTAGGGTATTGTATGGAAGCATTTGCAAGGTCCAGCTACGCTGTGTGGACCACATTGCCCTCATCAATGACCTTAATGACTGTTTCAAATGAGTCAAACATGTTTAGGGGCAGGATCTGCACTTAAGAAAGCCACACTGGGTAGGGTCCAGTGTCAGTAGGTCCCCAATATCTTTATGTCTGCGGTACATGCTGATCCTTTCCATAGCTGTGCAGACCAAGCTTGTCAGGATTCTGGGGTGGTAGTTTGCAGTATCCATTCAGGCAACACCTTTGTTGAGAAGGACCACTGTTGTTGTACACTGCTCTTTGGGTACATATCCTGTGGTAAGGCTGACATTGAGCAGTAGTGTGATTTGGCATTCCATTCTTCTTGGAGTCCATGTTGGACTCAGCCCAGGACACCATCTCATACCATTGCTGCTGTGTGTTTTGCTTTGTAGATGCTGGCTGTTACCTCAGCATCTGCAATGTCAGGGGCCAGCAGTCTGCTGGGATAGATATTTTGGATTCTGGGGGTTGCATTGCACCTGTCAGGTTGTATGTTGGCAATATGTGTGTGTGTTTGGTATGTTGTTTGTAATATTTGTGTGATTCAGAGCATATCTGTGAATTCCCAACACAGTTCCTACCATCAGTTGAGTAAGCCTTGGGATTATCCTTATTGTCCTGTACAATTTGTATCTTCATAGGTTCATACGTTCATACTAGGCTATCCACCCTAGGGCATTTGTAAGCCTAGCCAGAGTGTGTGTGTCTTTTGCCGCGCCTTGCTATGTGAATATTATAGCCATTTATGATTTACTTTACTGTGCCTCTGTCTGGATGTGACACAGGGAAGACCCCAGTGTACATCTACGATCATCCATCCACTTGGCAATATTCCTGTTGAAGAGTGTCATTGAGGGGCTCTGCCTAACATGGAGTGGGATTCTGTTCCAGGTTGTGGGGAGCCTCTGGGATATGTATCTGTCCCTCCAGCACATCCTATTTCATTATGTGTTGAGGTTGACATCTCTCACTCTCACAGCTCCAATGGCTTTGAGTTTTCTGGGGTGGAGCATGTCCATTACTCCTGTGTTGGACATGGCCTTGTACAACAGACATACAATGCCTCTGTGTAGGCAGTATGTGACTGCATTCAGCTGGGGTGTCTACAGCCAGGCAGCATATGACATATATTTGAGACCCTTTATCCTCTTGGTGAGGTACCTTTGAGGTCTTTCTAACTGCTGCAGGTGTCAGGTAAGGTACATCCCAAATGAGGCATTGTACTAGATTATGGGTCTGATAAGAGAACAGTACAGGGGCACAATGACCTCTGTTGATGTAGATGTGAATCCTTTCATGATACGGTGTCCAATATAGACAGTCTTCCTAGCCACATTGGCAATGTGAGTGTCACATAACAGGTTACTGTCCACTTGTGTCCCTAGGTCCCTGATTACTCCTTCCATACATAATGGTTTACCACCTATGTGGTAATTTGTGAGTACCTTGTTTGGTATTTGGTGGGACATTCATACTGTCCAGTGTCTTCAGGACGTCTGGGTGGGGTTCCTGTGTGTGAGAGTGTGGTCTGTAGCATGCTACAGACTGTACAGCAGTTTTGCCTATGGTTAGGTGCACATGGGTGGTCTCCGATGCTTCGTGCATTGTCAGTTACCTGGACGTATGGGTGTCTGTGCTGAATATGGATACTCCCCTCCTTTTATGTTTTGGTCCAGGTTTTGGGGCCATAACTCATGATATGAGGTATAACCTGGTAGTGCTGGTGTGCTGTCAGTAGGCTTGCAGCAGGTTTCTGTCACTGCACAGACATCGATGTTCTCCATACTGGGGAGGGCCTCAGGAGCATGCATATTGCGGTTTACATGTCTGGCATTGGTCAGCATTACCCTTATGTTTCTTACCACTTATGTTTTCTAGGGTGGTGGGTTAGTCTTTTCAGCCTTGCCTACGTAAGGCTCTATGGAGGTGGCAAAAGCCTTATCCAATATCCAGATGCCCAGGGGTAACAGGTGCAAGCCATCCCTGGAACAGCAGCATGGCTTGTCATGCATGACATCCCAAGCAGACAGACATTAGATCCTCTTGGAATGACAGCAGTAATTGTGCCACCTGTTAAAGCTGATCATTCTGTGTTTGTACTGTGGCATCATTCTTGGTGAGGGTAGGATGCTGCAAATGGGCAGTGTCATACCGGCCTGGAGTACATACTCAGAGAGCTCATCTATGTCTCTTTTCATGTAGTCCAGGGAGGTACATCTCAGGTCATTCACACCAGCATGGACAATGACTGCATCATATTTCTACTTGCTTTGGGGTGACCTGCGTACTTGTGTTATGTGGCATATTGTAGCAGCCTACAGGCAGCTTACTGTACCCTTTCCCTTGTTCAGTCTGGTGAGTGGGACAGCAGTGTGTCTGCCTATAGAGTCACCTATTACAACTGTATCAGGCATGTTGTTTCTCCTTCTGGCCTGTGACTGTTTGGCACACCAGCTTTGTGTACTATGTGTTGCATGTGCTATGTTTGGAGGTTGTGGTTGCTTGGGGTCTGCTTTGGAGGCCTCTGTTGGTGTGGTGTGTTTGTAATTAGGGCCTCCGGGAATGTTTTTCTGTGTTTATGTGTTTGGTTTGCAGTTGTGATAGGTCTATGTGGGACTGGGTTTGTGGTGTGTGTGGTTACCTTCTCCTCCTGACTAGTTTTGACAGTACTGAGTTGAGGGAGCTCAGCCTCCGGTTTGGATAAATGGTTGCATCTCTCACATATATTTGTATTTCTTGGGGGGAGTTGAGGGTTGTCTGTGTACTTGGGGCAAGTGTAACATTGCCTCAGGATTCACAGATTCGACTTGTTGTAGCTGGCCTTAGTGGATTATATGTGTGGACATATTTTATTGCCATACTACTGATCAGTGATTACTTCCCTTTTTATGTTTGCTCTATCATGTAGTAGCTTCCTCATTCTCTTGCATGGTTTGGTAATGGCTGGAGTCCAGCATGCCAGATGCCTGCGTGTATGGCATTGTGTCTTGTTGTTATTTGTGATTGCATAATCCAAGCATTCCTGGCTGTGTTCATGGAATGCCTGTATAACAGGTTCTGAGGTGTGGCCCATATTTTGCACCTGCACAGGGCCTTTAATGGATTCCACATCAGTTTGGAGGTGTGCAACTTATGCTTTACACATGTTTTTCACTGTGGTTTTCTGGCCAGGGACTGTGGTCAGGATGTGTATATCTGGTGTGATTACTCTATGGTCTGGTCTTACCAGTGAGGGATACACTTCTCATCTTGCCATCCAGTACCCATGTTGCTGATTATCACATCCAGTATGCTTAACCCTCTTGTGGGAGTGGTATGTTGTTCCTGGGCATTTTGGTTTATGGATTCTAGGAACTTTTCTCCTACAGTGTTGGAGCTAGTATAATGCTCCCAGTCTATGTCTGGGTATTTTCAGTCAACCAATATAATGTGGTTTGGGGGGCTTGATATATTCATGTATTCCAACATAGGCCAGGTGCAGTTCCTGGTGTTAGGATGGTAGTCTGTAGCAGGCTATAAACTGGGAAGCAGTTTTAGCCACTGTTACTTGACCATGGCTAGTCCATGCTGCTTCTTGTTGTGGTACCAACATGGGGTGTGGTTATCCTTGACAATTATTGCTAGTCACCCTCCTTTTGTAGCTTGTTCCATGTTTTGAGGCTGTACAGCACAGTATGAGGTGTAACCTGGTAGTGTTAGGGTGCTGTTGTGAGCCTTGACCCAGTTTTCTGTTACAGGACAGATATCAACATTCTCCATACTGGGTGAGTTTACACTGCACGCATCTTGCTGTTTAGACTTCTGGCATTGGGTAGCATTACATCTAGGTTCTTATCCCTTGTGGTACCTATGGAGGTGGGTTTGTGTTTTGAGCCTTACCTATTCAGGGCACACTGTGGGTAATGACAGCCTTTGCCAGTATCCACCCTAGCAGGTGGAGCATCATGTCATGCTCAGCATGTCATCCCAGGCTGGCACACATTGGATCCCCCTTGACTAACTGCAATACTTCAGCCCATTATTGCAATTGATCATCCCATCATCATATTGTGGCATCATGCTTGGTGAGGGTAGGATGTTAGTCAGGGTCCTCAAGTGTGCATATACTACATGGTGTTACATTACTTGACACATGGCATTCATGCATCAGGTGATGCTGCAGGGCTGCCTCTGTCGGATGCACATATTACACTCCCTGTACATATTTGAGAGCAGGTTATGTCATTTTAGTCATCCATGTTATTATATGAGTGAGTCAGAGAGGGGTATCATTCCCAGGGTTCCTACTGAGCCAGTGTATGTGCTATGCGTTGCCTCTTTGCCAAGGCCAGGGCATACTGGGCATGCCTCCTTCTGCCTACTGGGGCAGGCTCAGGTTGTTCCTCCTCTGAGTCACGCTCTGCCTGTGATGGCCTTGGCAATGGTGGGGGGCTGTTTGGCCCGGCCCTATGCTGGTCCTGCTGCAGCTGTTTTCGCAAGATCATATTATGTAGCATAGCACATACCATGACAATTTGGGTACATGTAGTTGGTGAGTACTGCAAGGCTCCACCAGATGTGTCCAGACACCGGAACCATGACTTGAGCAGCCCAAACACACGCTCTATTACATTACATGTTTGTGCGTGTGCCTCATTATGGTGTTCCTGTTCAGGTGTGTGTGCGTTTCTGATGGGTGTCATCAGCCACGGCTCCAGTGCATAACCTGCATCCCCCACTAGGTGTCCGTGTGGGATGTCCCCATTGGCAAATGTCTGGTACAGCTGCGTCAAATGCCAGATATGGGAATCATGGTAGCTCCCAGGGCAGCCAGCACACACATTCATTATTATGCCCTGGGCATCACACACGACCTGGCAGTTGATGGAGGGGAAGCCCTTGCGATTAATGTAGGCCCTACCCCGCTCACCGGCTGGTGCTTTGATGCATATGTGCATGCAGTCTATTGCACCCACTACCTCAGGGTATTCCGCTATTTGCTGGAAGAGACGCATATTGCTGGCCAATACCTCACGGGCATTGGGGAAATATACATGATCACCGACATGTGCTGACATGGCATCCAGGAACTGGTGCAGTACCCTGGAGGCCGATGCCTGTGATATCCCCATCATATCACCAGTTGGTCTCTGAAAGGTACCTGTTGCTAGTATTCTTAGGTCAACACATACTTTGGTTTCCACTGGGATGGGTTCCCCTCTGTTGGTTCTGTGTGTGAGGCGTGGCATACACAGCTCTACAATTTGCTGCAGGAGGTCTCTGTCCACTCTATAGCGCTCTACTATCTCCAGCTCATGTAACTCATGGTAGGTGACCCTGGGCCTGTACACTCTTCTCTGTCTCCTCACTGTGGGT
>NC_056741.1:923171169-923256169 GCF_019279795.1 Protopterus annectens
AGGCATAGTCCACCTTCACTGCAGGGCTGAGTAGAAACGCTTTAGTGAAGCTTTAATACAAGTATAGCAAAATTAAATAATTATGAAACCCCAAAGATTGTAAGAAAAAAACAAGGTAGAATAAAATATACAAAATGAGAATTGTTCAGGATAAGTACATTATGTCACTTGTACACAGATTATATATGTTTTGGAATGATGATAACTGAAACAAGTGTGAAATAAATGGCGTTTACTATATGACTAGAAAGTCAAGAAAGTGTGCACAGCAGGATAACTTTATTATATTCCGTTATAATACATAAAACAATAGCTAAATGTGAGAGAAGTAGAGAATTTGGTTGCAGTGATAAGGAGGTGGGTAGATGCTGAAGGGTTGAGCAAAGTAAGGCAGAAGGATAGAAATTATATTACAGGAGTGAAAGGAGGGGAGCATAAATAAGAATAATGAATAAGAAAAGCATGTGAAGAAATCAAGGAAAACAGAATTGCAAACTGATATTAGTAAAGGCATGAAGTGAGCTAAATTAGGAAGCAGATGGGGAGAGGAGGAGAGACAATTAGAGAAGCAACAGTAGGGATTGCAGGGTAAGTGTTTGAAAGGCCTGATATACAGAAAGACTGTTAACCATAGTCAACACACATAGATGATTATTAGGCTAATGGCTCCATGGGGCCTCTTTAAACCTAGCCATACTTCCTAACAAATTAGGGCTGAAGGAATCAAACCCTGCACCACAGGAACTACAGCTCATAGCCTTAACCCTCTGTACCAACAGCCACAGCAATAGAGTGGTTCATTCGTATACCAGGAGTCAAACTCAGGCTGCCTGAGTGAAAACTAAGCATTCTAACTGCTAGACCATAGGAGAAGATGTGGGAGAGTGGTGATGAGTAGAAGAGAAGTATTGTTAGAGGACAAAAAGTGGAAGTGTAGTGCATGGTGGGAGATGACAGAATGCAAAGACAAGCTAAAGTAAAGTGCAAGGAGGAATAAGTCATAGATTATCAAGCCTTGTTGCAGTGAACCTTCCTCAAACACAGAAAAAATATTTGTGCTACCGTTAGATATAAAAAAAGCAATTAGTACATTTCAATATAAAAAAATCACTATCTTAAATACAAAAATACGAGAAATAACTAAACCTCAACTTAGTGTATTATTCATTTACTTCTGATGTGCACTGAGATGTACCTTAATTTAGTATTATTATTATGCCTTTAGCTTGATCCCATATGAAAGCTGTATAAAACGTTACATTCACAACATTTTCATATAGGTGGTTTGTACCTAGCATGGAGCGGGCCCAAGTCTCTTTGAGGTACTTAGGAAGGAATAGACCCATGAAATTTAACCATGTCTTGATTTTGTGAAAGGATGATTGCAAAAGAGGACAGAGGGTATATAGAGTAGAACCCTAAGGAGCAATTGTGGAAGCATCTGCATACAGGTTGCATTTAGCATTACCTATGTTAAGTGCGATATTGCTGACGTCATCATCATCATCATCATCAGCATTAACCTCCTTTTCCCTACTTCCTACATGGGGTTGGGGACCCTCATCAACTGTCACCATCTGTCTTGATTCAATGTCACTGTCCTACCTTCTTCATCAATCATGCCTGATGGTTGCAGGTCTTCTCTCACTCAGTCTATCCACCTCTTTGCTAGATGCTCTTGATTCCTTTCTCCTGTCTGTTCAAAATATTCTTCAGCAGTTAGTCTTCTGCTTTCCTGCACAAGTGCCTGAACCCCTGCAATCTGCTCTCTTCAATCTTTTCTGCAATTAGAGCAACTTTGGCTTCTGCTTTGATATTCTCGTTTCTTCATCTGTCCCATAGTGTGCATCCTACCACCCATCTCAGGCACTTCCTCTCCATTACCTCTAGCTTCCTCAACTGCTCTATACTCACTGACCAGGTTTTTGCATCATACAATAGTAGTTTGTGGTCACAACAACATTTTATACACCTTACTTTTCAGCTTCTTTGGCATTCTTCTATCACACACTACCCCTGACACTGTTGCATGTTGGCTGCAATCTCTGTAGTTTAAGCTTTGACCTCATCATTCAGACTTCCTTTCTCCACAACCACCCCACTTGGATACTTGAAGCTGTTAACCCATTTCACTATTTTTCTTTCTATCTCAATTCTCAACTACTTCTGATTTCCCCATTTGCTGCCATTACAAATATCTTATCTATACTGAGTTTCATTCCATGTGCTTTCAGTTTTGCATTCCATTCCCCTATCATTTCCTGAAGTTCTTTTCTTCAAGTCTGCCTATTATTTCACATCAGCATCATCATCTTCTTTCGGCTCTTCCCATTAGGGGTCGCCACAGCGGATCATCTGTTTCCATTTCTTCCAGTCCTCTGCATCTTGCTCTGTCACACCAACCACCTACATGTCCTCTCTCACCACATCCATAAACCTTATCTTAGGCCTTCCTCTTTTCCTGTTACCTGGAAGCTTCATCCTTAGCATCTTTTTCCCAATAAACTCAGCATCCCTCCTCAGCACATGTCCAAACCAATGTAATCTTGCCTCTCTGGCTTTGTCTCCAAACCTTCCAACCTGGGCTGACCCTCTAATATACTTATTCTTAATCCTGTCCACTCTTGTCACACCCAGTGCAAATCTTAACATCTTTAACTCTGCCACATCCAGCTCAAACTCCTGCCTTTTTGTCAATGCCACTGTCTCCAACCCATATAACATAGCTGGTCTCACTACCCTCTTGTAGACCTTCCCTTTCACTCTTACTGGTACTCGTCTGTCACAAATCACTCCTGACACTCTTCTCTACCCACTCCATACTGCCTGTACTCTCTTCTTCACCTCTCTTCCACACTCACCATTACTCTGAACTATTGATCCCAAGTATTTAAACTCATCCACCTTCGCCACCTCTACTCCTTGCATCCTCACCATTCCTCTATCCTCCCTCTCATTCACACACATATATTCTGTCTTAGTCCTGTTGACCTTCATTCCTCTTCTCTCTAGAGCATATCTCCATCTCTCCAGGGTCTCCTCCACCTGTTCCCTACTCTCACTACAGATCACAATGTCATCTGCAAACATCATAGTCCACAGGGACTCCTGTCTGATCTTGTCTGTCAACCTGTCCATCACCATTGCAAATAAAAAAGGGCTCAAAGCTGATCCTTGATGTAATCCCACCTCCACCTTAAACGCATCTGTCACTCCCGCCGCAGACCTCACCGCTGTCACACTGCCCTCGTATATATCCTGTACCACTCTTACATACTTCTCTGACACTCCCGACTTCCTCATACAATACCACAACTCCTCTCTAGGCACCCTGTCATATGCTTTCTCTAAGTCGACAAAAACACAATGCAACTCCTTCTGACCTTCTGTCTACTTCTCCATCAAAACTCTTAGAGCAAACATCGCATCTGTAGTGCTCTTTCCCTGCATGAAACCATACTGCTGATCACTAATCATCACATCCCTTCTTAACCTAGCTTCCACTACACTTTCCCATGACTTCATGCTGTGACTGATCAATTTAATCCCTCTGTAGTTACTACAGCTCTGCACATCACCCTTATTCTTAAAAATCGGTACCAAAACACTTTTTCTCCATTCCTCAGGCATCCTCTCATTTTCCAAGATTTCATTAAACAATCTGGTTAAAAACTCCACTGCCATTTCACCTAAACACCTCCATGCTTCCACAGGTATGTCATATGGACCAACAGCCTTTCCATTCTTCATTCTCTTCATAGCTATCCTTACTTCCTCCTTGCTAATCCAGTGCACTTCATAATTCACTATACCCACATCATCCAACCTTCTCTCCCTCTCATTCTCTTCATTCATCAACCCCTCAAAGTACTCTTTCCATCTGCTCAACACACTCTCCTCGCTTGTGAGTATGTTTCCCTCATTATCAGCAACTTTATTTTCTGACCCTTCTGACCTGTTTGCTAATGTAGTCCATTACCAGAATGAACAGCAGTGGGCTCAGAGGTGAACCCTGATGCACACCCTCTCCCACTGAGAAACCCTCTTTGAATCTGAACACTGTTTGTAGTTGTGTCATTGGGCCCTTGTATATATCCTGCATTAATTCTACCAGTGTGTCTGGGACTTCCAAACAGCATTGCCCAAATCAGCTTTCTTGGAACCTTGTCATATGCTTTCTCAAAGTGTAGGAATGCCCAGATGGAGACTTTCTTCATCTCTAGCTTCTTCTCAACTATCTTTCTCATTGAAAACATTGGGTCAGTTGGTCTACACCCTGATCTTAATCTAAACTTCTCATCTCTCATTTTACTTTCTACTACTTTGAGTCATACCTCTCAACATTTTACTGTGAGAAATCTGGATAAAGCCTGACAAAATTGGGAGGACAAAGGCCCAAGCATAGTGGTAGATTTTAAATATTGCTCTTATAATTTAGAAAGTTGCTAGAATAACAGGGTTTGTGTTAACATACATTTTCTGAAGGATTTGAAGTCTGAAACACACATGCATGTCATTATTTAATTACTTCAATCCTAAGATCATCCCAGTGATTTGCCAGAAAACCACAAATTTTATGAGGACTAGACCAAAAATATGAGGCAAAAATCTGGGCATTCTGTGAAAATCTGGACAGTTCAGAGGTATGATATGAGTATTTGTTTGTCAAACACCCTTTCTGGAACTTTCATGCAGTGTGACAGGAGTTTGCTGTCCCAGTTACATACATCCCCATTGTTGTTGTACACTGGCACTAGTATACTTATTCCCCAGTTATTTGGGACAAGACTTTCTTTCATTATTGCTATGGGTACCTTCAGGAACTATTTCTCCCCATATCACCTGATGTCTTGAGCATATCTGCTGTGACCTCATCTGAGCCTGCTGCTTTGCCCAACTTCATTTTCCTTAGTGCTATTCTTACTTCTTCTAGGGTGGCCTCCTCTTCTTCTACACTGCCATACTGCTGACAAAGATGATAGAAAGAAGTTACCTGAACAAAGTGCAGGACACCAGTGGTTGCAGTGTTAGCAGGGCATTGTGCTGATGTATCATAGTTCCATTTCACAGCCTGTGAGCTGTTCTCTGGGTAGCTGCTAAACCTGAATAACTTTGTTATGTGAGACAGCGGTGTGCGTTCCATAGTCTGAGAGTACTGCAGTATGAAGTTCACCACAAATATATTCAACCATGTCAAGAAGGGCTCTGATGGTTCAATAACTGGGACTGAATCCATATTATGCATGTAAAATAATTTTTTGTATAGATACTGTATTCATTGTTTATGGATGCATTTTCATCATTTTTGAAACTGAAGAAATAAGTCTATTTGATGGTAGTTGTTAAAAGAATTGGAAGGAATACCTTTATGTAGGAGTGTGACTACTGTGCCCTGGCCCAGCAATCAAGGAGCCTCAATCCTCACCACTAACACAAGGGAGGCTGTCTCATAGAAGAGGAAAGGATAACTAATACACACAGTAAAGTACAATTTCCCTTACGTGCATACAGAGATCACAGTCAGTCTGTGGCTGGTTGCTCCCCTTGCTCTCCAGGTCCCCAATAAGACTCCCCATTGGCACAGCAATAGGGTCAAGGTCTCAGCCTAACTGGGCAAGCTAGAACCTCCAGTACCCTCTCTGTCCAACCAGTGCTTCATGTCTCTGCCAAGTAACTGACACAACACACACACAAACTTTGAGATAAGTATTTATACAACTTCACAGACACTCCTGGGAAAGGCTGACACAGATTCTCCAGCTGTGCCCCTTTACCCAGACTATACGGTAGTAATTACTGCCACCACCCAGTTAATAATATCAGCTAATAAAAGGCCCTTAAAAGGGAGTACAGTTATTCATGTGCAATATTATTATCCAATGGTAGTATGACTAACAGTCAAGGCTTACTTTAGAGTGGCCTATTACAATAACCCATAAATATGCAATGTACTCTAGAGCTTATCTCTACATAAATCAGCCACAGGTAGAAGGTTTTAAAAATATTTAATAATAAATAATTAAAACACAAGACAAAACTACTACACCACAGAGATATCTAAGAGTTCAGAGATCACCCAGAAACTTAAAATAATACAGTAGGACAGGTCTGATTTCAAATAAAAATACCTAATTAATCTTTACTAGCTTTAACTATTCCTACAAGAAATCACAGTGCTAAAATGTACATGTGAGCACAAGGCAGAGTGCTGATAAGTTAGATGTCCAAAGTCAAAATGCTTTTTAGTCTCTTGTGAGAAATAGTATTTAAACATTACTAACAAACATGTCTCTAAGGCCCTCCCAAAATTACAACATTTTTGACACTTAGGTTTTCCCAGTATTCATAGTGCATCATCTAAACACCTGGTCTGAGTTATCAGGCCACAAATTGCATTATTTAGCAATCTAACACCTACTCAGAAACTTACAACAATACAAGGCATTTCACATATACATTCTAGCAGAAACTAGTGCAATAAAGCACCTTCCACATCTAAATTCTGGTCATAAATGTTAGCCTTACAACAATGGGCCTGAAACCTTCATCCAGCCGCACTGGAGCCGAATTGTAAAACATTAAAGAGATTCATAAGATCTTTTCAACTTAAAAAGACACATTTGAAATACTTGGCTTGGTTTTCCTTACAGCAGATGGCAATGTTGCAACAATCTTGAAGTTCACATTTTACAGTGTTTTCTTACATTCAAGAAACATGCCTGTATTTTACATTTATTATCAAGAAAACATGCCTGTATTTTACACTTATTTACAAATGCCAGAATTATATATCAAATTCTATTTGACTAGGCTGGCAGCCTTCGCCCATCTCTCCTCAGTCGTCACAAGGGGAACCACAATGGACCGTTTCCAGCAATGGGGTTCTATGCCCTCCATGATAGACCTGTTAATGAATACAGTGGCTGAATAAGCAATGGCAAGACCAACATTCTTTTTTAATTTGTTGGGAGGCTGTATATGGCTGAAGGACCCTGGTTTTGACTTTCATAAGTTTATGGACAGAAGAAGCACAAATTATTAGGGTAGGAAAAGGAGGATGCATGTTTGGCACAGGCTATTAACTATGTACTGAAAGTGAATTGGAGATAAGATACTAAATAGAATTGAGAAAGTGCTTAGAGAAACTTTTGGCTATTGAGACATCATTCAAACTTTCAGAAAGGTGAGGAGGGATGCGATTAACTGGAGTTAAAAAGATCATCAGCTGAGTTCCAGAATGTTTGTGTATTGCATATATTCTGCTTTATGTTGTTCAACAAAATATGATTTGTGATAGTAAAGAGGTCATCCTTTATATCATTTCTTGCTGTATGAAATTTGATGAGATCACTGAGGTTACTTGATTCATATACATTCTCAATTGGCCATGGGTTTCTTAATTTCTGGTGAAGTGTTGAAGCACAAATACAGTTTTTCTGAATGGGTACAATTTTTTTGTCAATGATTAAGAACAGCTGACTGAATTATGCTGCAGCTTCATTTAGTTGAAGGGAGTACAAAGGACATCAACTGGCATTTGAAATGCAGAGGGCTGACAAGCAGAAAAAAAAGAGTGAATCACAAAAATCGCTCTTCTCCTCAAAATGTCTTTTTGTGGGGAGTTGGGGGGTGGCATGCCACCACTGCACCCTCTCCCACATGGGGACCAAGCTCCCCATACCCTCTGAACTTATTAATATCAACTCTGAAATTGCTATACCTTGGAACAAAGGAAATATTCCAAGAAAGGGCATCTTGGACTTAGTATATGTAAGTTTGATCTTTCTGTCATTCAGTCTCCACATTTCAGGACTCGCTGTAGCTGGTCCAGACATTTAAAATGGTTACCCAAAATATGATTTACATGATAGCACACATAATCATATAGTACCTTTATTTTAATGTTGCATAAATAATCATAAATCATTGCAACTTAGATCCCTAGCTACCTCCTATTTTAATGCAGCACAACACATAAACACAAATTTTTTCATTTACTTTTTCACACAGATAAAATAAGGCATTAAATACATCAGCTACTAGTAAGCAACTGAGTAAATATGTTCTTGTTTCATATTGTGACAGCAAGTCAAGCATTGTTTCACACAACTGAGTTCCCAAATACAAGATCAAATACATGACTGGGTGTTAGGGTCAGAGGTTCAGTGCCACAGGGCCATAGCATATGTTAATAAAATCAATATAGCTGCATTAGGAATAAAGTGGTTGGATACAACCCTCCCCAGTATCCACAGCTTCAAAGGCCTTAATACCATTAAAAATATTAGTCATGTCCCACCAGGACTGAATGGGATTTGGCAGCAGGATTATTAAGTCAAAAAGCTCATAGCAGGATTGATACTGAGTGTTAGCAGGAAGAAGTTAAAGAAGGGGCACAGTGACGCCAATAGAGTTGGACAATTCCAATAGGCTTGGTTCAGGGGACTCACCACAGGAGGAAAGAAGTCAGAAGGCCTTAGCAGGATTAATAGAACCAAGAGACCCATTTCGTTAAGCTGGAGAGAGACACCCCAGCACAATTAGTACAGCTGGAGGGCTTCCAGCAGAACCAGTGGAGTCAGAGGATTCACATTAGCACTGAAGGAATCATTCTTGCTTGCATCATAATTAACAGATTCAGGTTTGCACATGAGCAAGGAGCTTCATAGCAAATTTACCAAAATTCTTTCTTTCTTTTTTTTTTAATGCAATAATTTATTTATAGTCATCCACATAGCTAAGTTTAAATTGTGGACTGGCAATCTGAATTTAGTTTTCAGTAAAACGAGATGGGAGTTGGAATTTTAAAGTGACGGAAGTAATGTTAGTCCTTGGAACTCATTGTACCATCAGAGTCATTTTAGCCCATGTGATTGAACTGTCCATGCTTTTGTCGATTTGATAAACTTTCAATAAAAATATCAAGATAAGTAGAGTAGGGGCCCTGAACAACTCCTGGGTTCAGCATTTCCTAAGACCACCTATGAATGAATTGCTAAGTTTAAGAAAGATGAAGCTATAAAAAGAAAACAAATAGAAGCCTAGTGCCACCCTATGAACCTATAAAACTGCTGGTGAATTGAAAAGTCTACATATTGTTTACTAAGCAAGTAGAAAAACAGAACCAGTTGGAGAGTAAGTGCATAATGATTAAGGCTCCGAGCTGTGAATGAGCTACTTCCTTTAATCCAGGGTACAAGGTTTGATTCCATCCACCTTTACTTGCTACTATTTGACTCTGAGCACGTTAGTAAAACTGAAATATTGCATTGTAAGGGAAGGATGGCAAAGACAGAGGGACTTTAGAGGCCAGAATGTAGAAACCAAAGGATACAGGTTATAGTAGGTGTGCAGAGTAGCAAACATTAAGGAAATGTGTAACAAATGACTGTAGAACTTCTGTGACATTTACAAAAAGAAATATTAACGAAGATGCTTTATACAGAATTTGGTTTGCTTATTATTACAACAGCAAATCAAATATAGAATTATGAGAGTGCTGCAGCAAATATCATGATAAAATGTCTGTGTATGTGAGATAAATACAGTGCAAAAGGTAATCAATATAACTAAGGTAGGCACGGCTGGCCTTTGGTCAGCTGGTGCCCTAAGCAAAAGTGCTCCACAGCACCCCCCACACACACACACACACATCACCCGGTGCCCCCATTCTGGTCTACCTATTACTTTTTCTTCATTTTTATCAGAGTCCATCTTACTCTTCAATTTTTCCTGTATCCATTATACACATTTTAAAGAAAGAATTTCTTTATTACAAAAAAATAAACAAATAAATACTGGAAAAGCACCCCTGCTACAGCAGAGCCCTAGGCAGTCACCTAGCTGGCCTATGCCTAAGGCTGGCTATGTAAGCAGAAATGCAATAAAGAAAATGCAAAGGTGCAAAACACAGAACAGAGCAGAAACACATACAAGTTATATCACTGCAAAAAGGACAGAGTTAAAGATAATTAAAGCATTAATGTCTCTCGATTACAATCTGGCCTGACTGGCCAAATAGATTCTAAATAATTTCAGTTAACCTTGCTTTGCAAGAAAGTTCAGACACACAATTCCAATTTCATTTGTTTAGCTCTACAATCTTTGTTGTACTGAATCATGATCGCAATATCCAGATGTACAACACGTTACTCAATACTTATAATTAGGCATATGAGTTCTGCACCTAAAAAACTGAATACTGTGACTAAATATACAATCAGAAGCTGAGAAAACAGTTTTAGTTATTAACAGGCAGGAAAGGCAACTAGTAATGTCAACAGCAATCCTGTGGGACACAGATAAGCTTGAGAACATACAAATTTATGTAAAAAATATCTGCATGATTCCAATGTTTAAACCAATGATGTAAGTGCCATTGCGCCAGATGTACAAATTAACATTGCCTTTAGCAATATTTACTCTCTGGAAGCCTAGAGCACATTTGCACGTCTTCCAACTATACAGTTTGATTAAAGAAAAAAAAAAGTCGATCTGAGATTACCTGAGCAAGCCCACATGGAGTAGTAGACTTAGAAATGCAGTGTGTGGAAAGTGGGGAGGGGTAATACCTGCTGATTTATACCAGAACACGTTGTAAATGAAGACAATAGCTCAGCAAGGTGCTGAAAATTATTTGGCAGGCAGTCTCTGAAGGAAAGCAATCTTCTTTTTAGTACTGTCCCTGGGCAGTATGCAACTGCTGAAGGCACACAAACATAAGGACATAAAGCAGAGGCAACATGTGATTGTTGTTGGGGAAAAAGGATCCTAAGCATTTTTTAAACAGCTATTATATTTGTATTATGTATGTTGTTATTCTGTTTGTAGTTTTCCCCAGACAGAACCTAAAAATAGACCCTTTAGATCATCATACTACAGATTATGACAATTTATTTATTGTTAATTAATCAATGGGGTGGCAAAAGCCGACACACTCTGGCTAGGCTTATAAATGCCCTCGGGCAGATAGCCTAGTACCTACCTATGAACCTATGATACTTGTTTACCAAGAAAGGCAAACTGGGTCACAAGAACCCATTTTCAGTGAAGGCCAGGGAAGAAAAGTTCTACTTAACAGAGAAAATAAAAAAAAAATTCAAACACATTACATATGAAACAGTTGAAGATTATACATTTCAAAAATAATCATCAATAATGTAAGGCATAAAGATGTACTAAAATATGTTACAAAGAGAGCAATGGGAAAAGGCAAAGCGAAACACTGTATACAATTCTGGAGAGTGTCCTATTGGCAATACAAAGTAGTAATAAGTAAAAGTAATGTGGCATTATAAGGCAAGAATATGAATGCAGTATAAAGACCTAGCTGTTCAGAATATTGCGGAGTGAGTATCCTTGGTAAAGCCAGACTGGGGAAAAAACGGCAAAAAAACCAACAAGAGAAATCAGAGAGTAGCAGTACGTAGTAAAACCAGAAAGTCGCTCTGTAAACAGATGCTTGAAAAATAACTTAAACGCAGATTTAACGCAGGTTTATTGTTTAAAATAATAGCGTTTTCGCTGACAAACAAAAGGCAGCTTCTTCAGAAAATGAATTAAACAGTTTGGCGCCAAGGCTTACATTTAAAAACAAAGCGTGTCATAATGACATCACTGCTACATCCACGATTTTATTTAAAGACACACTGAAATATTACTGAAGTAAAAAATTCAGATGGGCAAAAGCTGTATCCAGCTCTTAAAATATACCTCATAAAACAATGTGAAACAAGCACATGTATAAAAATGTTAGGATACCAAACAATGTCAAATATCACGGAAACAAGAATGAGATTGAACATTTAAAAAAAGGAAGTTTTGTTGTGTTGACTGATTCAAAACATCATCAGTACTGAAATAACAAGTAGCTCGTCAAGTTACAGTCAAAGTGGAGATCGCTCCAAGACAGTGGAAAAAGCAATATCATGTAAAAATGGTATCCTAACATTTTTATACATGTGCTTGTTTCACATTGTTTTATGAGGTATATTTTAAGAGCTGGATACAGCTTTTGCCCATCTGAATTTTTTACTTCAGTAATATTTCAGTGTGTCTTTAAATAAAATCGTGGATGTAGCAGTGATGTCATTATGACACGCTTTGTTTTTAAATGTAAGCCTTGGCGCCAAACTGTTTAATTCATTTTCTGAAGAAGCTGCCTTTTGTTTGTCAGCGAAAACGCTATTATTTTAAACAATAAACCTGCGTTAAATCTGCGTTTAAGTTATTTTTCAAGCATCTGTTTACAGAGCGACTTTCTGGTTTTACTACGTACTGCTACTCTCTGATTTCTCATCCTTGGTAAAGCAGCAGACACAACATCAACATTATTTTTTCTTGCTCACCTCTTAATGAATAATTTTTTTCTTTTTGTTCAATCTGTATTCCAAGCATATGATATATATATATATATATTTGATCCTGTTTTGTATTGTCTTTGCCGGCATGTTCCAGGTCATGGCTAAAAAGGGTCCATGGAGCAGTCCACTTAGTTAACAAATGTTAAATAAATAAATAAATAAATAAATAAATAAATAAATAAAGCACACGAGCTCCATCAGGCACCTTGCAGGTGACAAAAAAGGTTACAGAAGCTTTACTTGCATATAGTAAGTGCTGCATGCAGCCTTTTGATGTGGACAGCAGCTTAGAGTACATACTAACATATAGTCTTGCATAAATAATTAGATAACCAGAAAACCTGTTCCCTGAAAACACAGTTTATACTGTTTTGCTGAGTTCTACTTGAAGGACATTGGAGGATAGCTCGAAAACAATGCAATATGTCTAACAAATGGTGCTCTTTAACTTCTGAGAAAAATTAAACAGAGTACAGCACATATAAATAACTATATGCCGCGGTGGTATGGCGGTAGCATTGTTACCTCACAGCAAGTGGTTTTCCCGTTTGATTCTCGGCTTGGCTTGGGAGTGCCTTCTGTGTGGAGTCTGCATGTCCTCCCCGCGGTTGGATAGCATTCGAAAGACATGCGTGCGTAAATGGGCGTGCCTTCGTTGAAGGTTGGGCGTAGAGCTGGCACCTCGGTGTTTCTTAAAAATCTACTGCCAATCATTAGCAGACCGGAGTTCTGCAGTGGCGATTCCTTACCGGGAAAAAGACGAAAGATAAACAACAACAACAACAACAGCACATGTAAATAACTAATATAGCTTCCTTGCAGAGTATGACACTGGCATGCTTGACATGCTGCGCAAATTTCTAATATCTTGCTTTTAAAATGGTTGCCATTCATTGATTGTAGCCTAAACTAGCATCTGACATGACCAGCTCTTTGTAGGTACAGTTGGACATTAAGTGGACTTAGAGGGAAATTAAGATGGGTGAAAATAAAGCTCACATTTATTTGTGGATATGGCAACCAAGTCAAGTAAAAAAGGCACTCTCTTTTGTAAGAATGATATTTTTGTGGTTTTTAGATGTGCTTTTCAATGAAATATGTGCTCATTATGTTGCAAGTTATTTTTCTCCAGAAATCCTGGGTCAATATCAATTGACTGTAATGACTCTCAGGAATTTCTGATGAAACAAAAAATATCAAGCCACAAACCATCATATTAATCCACATGGTGAACAATATTTTTGCAGGAGTACAAGCCCCCTGCATATCCTACACTCACATCTGGAAATATACTCGCTCTGCGACTGCAGAGCAGAGGAGCTAACATCTGCTACTGAGAGATCTTGTTAGTACACTAAATATACACTTTGATAGTTTTGAAACTGGTGGAATGTACATTCAATGAAATGAGCATTCCTCTCATAAAATTAATTTAAATGAAATCCAGCCATATCCACACACACACACACACACACATATATAAATATATATATATATATATATATATATATATATATATATATATATATATATTTATATATATATACACATACATACATGCCCACACATATAGATTGATATAAAAGATATATCAGTACCTCCCTACTTATCTGCTTAAGAATGCTGGACAAACATAAAAATAATGCTTAGACAAAGGCTCAGAATCAAAGACAATTTTTAAGTGTTAATCTAATGCACTTAAAAGTGTTAGAACAACAGATTATGTGTCAACAATAAGAAGCACAAAAAGCTAATGTCTGGCACTACTGATTGTAATATTCACTAATTTAACAGAAAATCAAAAATTTTGTTTGGGACAGAGCAAAAATATAAGGCAAAATCAGGGACAGTCATAGAAATCAAGGACTGTAGAGTGGTAGGATATATGGAACTACTATTAATAGTCAATTCAAAGAAATGCTCAAGACTTATGTTGACAAAAACATGCTCACATATGATTGCAAGTATTTTTTGATATCTGTCAACCATCTGAATATGTTGACCAGAGTGAGTCAACAATACAGAGAGTGATGAAAGTAAAATCTGATCTATGCTAGGCAACTCATGATGGGTCTATATTTCATATTGAATGCTTAAAAAAGCGAATGATGATTAATCGACCCCACGTAAGCGAAAGCTTACAATGTCGAAACCTCAGAACAGGAATTTTTTCCAATGGAAAAAAATCGCTGTTCCCAAAAAAAAAAAAAACAAAACTTTAAAACATTACATAAAGTGTGTGTGGGGGGGGGGGGGTTCACCCCCACACACCCCCTACTTAAATATACCAACTCCGAGATCACACTACAGTGCCAAAAACGGCAAAGTAACTGAAGTGGACAAGCAAATTCTTTCCCAGGTAAAGAATTTGCTTAAAAGCAGCTTCACTATTTTGCCTTTTCGTTCTTTTACTTTCAATCAAGACGCATTCGACAGAATGCATCTTCGATCACATAATAGGAACCCACTCATGACAAATATATATATATATATGTATATATATATATATATATATATATATATATATATATATATATATACACATACATATATAGACATATGTATAGATATATAAATGATACCCATTTGTTCTCCAGACAGGCCCACTCCTTTTTCAGGTGTGACCCAGGAGCAGTGTCTACTCAAGTGACTTGCTCAATGTCACACAGTAGGCAAACTTTGTAGAAAAGCTCACTAAACTTGGTATAAATCCCTAGATCACCTGCTGGATAGCCATCTGACTTACAGACAGGAACCAAGAAGTTAAAATAAGGGAGACTACCTCAACAAAAAGAAAGATTACTAGGGGGGTGTCTTAGGGCTCAGTGCTGGGGCCGCTCCTGTTTGGCACCTACTTGTCTTTGGTCAAGGCTAATGTCAAGGACCTCTGGCTGACCAAGCTCACAGATGACTCCAAATTGGGTGCAGTCATTGAATCCTCCCAAGACACAGATATCTTCCAAGAAAGCCTGACATTGAGTAATAACTAGTGCCAGAGTCATGGTATAAAACTCAGTGACAAAAAGTGCATCATAGTATCTTTCGGAAAGACAGCCATCCCAGCAAACTACTACATTGACAATACACCCCTAAGAATAGACTCTACAGTCAGAGATCAGAGAATGCATGTACACAGTGATTTGGCATTTGACCATCATGTGTCAGCTGTAGTGAGGAAATTGCACAACTTATAAGCAGGGGTATGGCATATAGATTCAAACATGTTAGCTTTCCATTATACTTTGCTCTCATAAGATCATTCAGTGAGTACAGTGTCCCCTTTGGTACGTACCTGACCAGGCATATGCAAGAAAAGGTGCATCTACATAAATTCCTCATATAAATAATACATGGCATAGGAAACATGTCCTGTGCAGACCGCCTTGCCCTTATATTCAATCTCCTACAGGCTGCTGAGAGGCGACCTATGCTTGGCCTAAAATTATCCTTCAGTCCTGCCCTAATGCACCTGTTGCACATCCATAAAACAAATAGCATCAGGAACACCCAATTCAGGGACATAAACCTTGCCTGAAACATAAATAGGACATACTGGAGGGACAGGCATGTATCGCAGAGACTCCCCTTCTTTGGAACATAATTCCCACCCATGTGAAGTAGAGTTCATCCCTGCACTTATTCAAGTGAAACTTGTACCATTGGATGGGGAGCTGAAAATATACCCCCTGGTCTTGAACCTAGAGAGAGAAAACTTGTAAATGCTAGGCCACCCTTGTCCAAGTATATAACTATATATATATATATATATATATATATATATATATATATATATATATATATATATATATACCCCCACAAAACCTTTGGGAACCAATAGCTATAACATTTTATTAGGAAGTGTAGCTAGGCTTAAAAAGGCCCCTAAGTTTGATAGCTCGGTATTCTATTGTGAGGACTGAGGGGATCAAATTTTGCACCAGAAGCATATCTCTCAACATCTTAGCACAAGAAATCTGGACAAAGCCATAAATAACCAGGGGGCAAAGGCCCAAAAATAAGGACATTTTTAAATATTGCTCTTACGCAGTTAGAAAGTTGTTAGAATAACAGGTTTTGCATTTTATGAATTTTCTTAAGGGTATGAAATCTGAAACTCAAACATTTGTCATTATTTTCTGACATTAACCCACAATAATTTGCTAGAAATCCACAATTGTATGAGAAATGGACCAAAAATATGGAGCAAAAATCTGGACATTCTGTAAAAATCTGTACAGTTGAGAGATATGGAAGAACTACAGCTCATAGCCTTAGCTCTCTGTGCCAGCTGCCAACATAATTTCATAGATTCTTCCAAATCTAGCTTTTATTAGAAATTTTTGAGAACACATAAAACTACAAAGCATACTGCAAGCAACCAAAACAAGTAGCACAGATAACACACAAACACAGAAGGAGTATGACAGTTATATCCTATAGCTATATACAGTACATTGTGTCCACCATAAATAGCATCACCCAATGGAGGAACTTTACAGTTCAGTGTATTACCTCGGAAGTGCAGCTTCAGTCCCCAAAATCTACCATCCTAGAACAAAATTAAAAGACACATTTTTATATACTCCTCATTATGTTTTAAAGGGGAAATATAAGGGAAAGGGATAAGTGAACCCCTGTCAGTAATCAACCCCACCATTCCATTGATACTTTGTGATCCAGCAATTACTACAACTGGGTGAATTGTAAATCTTCTCACACGCTCGCCCTCACCCTTATCCTTATGCATGCAAGACATTAAAAAAAAAAAAAATATATATATATATATATATATATATATATATATATATATATATATATGTGTGTGTGTGTGTGTGTGTGTGTGTGTGTGTGTGTGTGTGTGTGTATATCACTTATGGAGCCTTTTGAAAAACCTATGAGCTATAACCTCTTTATCTTTGCATTTTAAGTATTTTCAGATGCCTCCTATTTTGGCTGGCATATGGGAACTCCAGCCAGTCTTCTCAGTCCTGCCATAATCTCTCTGCTTGCATCACCATCCACAGGGTTTACCCCTCTATCAGTTTAATGAGCTGTACTTACTGTTACTGTTTGACTCTTTCCTTGTCTTCCTAGCCACCCAAATTCCAACAAAGTGAGGTCTCAGTTTTAACCCACTTCTGCACTTGGTGTAACCCTAGACATTCATCAACACTCCAAATAAACTGAGAATCATGATCATGCCTTGTCTTAGCCATTCATGTCCAGCCATGTACTGGAGACTTGTCTCCACTCCACCCTTACTTCTACAGCAACCTCTAGAAATATGCAACTGATCTGCATTCTGTTTTCCACACCCCCATCACTGCCCACTTCCTTGTCTCTCTTTCTTTTTCAAGCCTTGTTGTTATAAACCACTACTATAATATTCTCATATATTTATCTAACACCTGCCTTAATACCCTCATTCTCGCACAGAAATTTGCAACCTTCTCCAGAAAGTGGTCCTGGCCTATCTCTGGGGCCTTCGTAGCCCAATGCATAGTCAGCCCCACTTTTTAATTCTTCTCTGCCTCTCTGTTTGATCCCGCTAATCTTATCCTTATCCTCATCCATAGGCCTCTACTTCTCCAGTTTAACCTCCAATCCATTTGTTTGATATACGCTGGCCTGCATGTACACCATTTATTAACAATGAACCCAGCCTCTAATAGCATAAGTCCAGAAAACCCAGCCTCTCCCTTGTATCTGGAAAACTATGCAATTCTGTGTACTGTATCTGGGAAATCTTAGTTCATGTACTTTCTGTAATTATGTCCTCCTCCATTTTTCAAAAAGTTGAAACATCCATCTTTCCTTTCTCAGTTATATTTATTTATTTAACCCTTATTTACTGGGAAAGTCTGACTTGGAACAAAGCCAATTTTCAGTGGCGGCCCAAAGAGAAATGCTTCAGACATATCTTTGTAACGTGGAAGGAAACTGGAACACCCAAAGAAAACCACACAAACACAGAGAGGATATGCAGCCTCTGTACAGAAGGCACCCCAGCCGAGAATCAAACTGGAGAACATCTTGCTGGGATGCGACAACGCTACCACTGCACCACTGTGTCATCCATAGATCTTTCACTCTGCCCATTTTGCCCACCTTATTTAGCTATCTGCAAGCATACTGTTGATTTTATTGACGACACCATGTCTCGCTGACACCCACTTCCAGTTGCTCTCCACATCATCTCCTATCAGTCTGCTACTTGACTTAATAATAACTGCAGTCTGCAGCCCATCTAAAGTCTGGTTCACTACCCCCAAGATTTTACCCGCTATGAATAAATCCTTGCCAGTTCGAACACTTCTTCTCCACATAATATGATCACAAACCATATGCCATTCCAGAATACTATTGCCCCTAGAAAGAAACAGGGGTAAGCCTAGACAAATACATTACTAGGGGCAAATTCTTAGTCCTCATTTTATTTATCTTGACTAGTAATGAACCTGCACTATCACTCCACCTTTCCAGGTGATTTCTCATTGTGACAATCCCATCAAAGAGGATCCTCTGCCTGGACCCCTGCAGAGCAGACAAAACTGTTACCCTCCCAATACTTTAAGCCCTTTAAGCCTTTAGTATCCATCTCGATTGGCCACTCTCCTCCTTCACACCTACCTAGTACAAGTATTACTGACTTGGATTTGTGGCAGCACAGCACTGCCACCATATCGGACTCTTAAAATATTTTAAGAACATAGTTCTGCAGGTTCCTGACATCTTCTAATGCCAGCATACAGTCTTTCTGCTGAATGGTGTGGAGAGTTCATAGCCAAGGAAATTGGAGGCCTTAAGTGGGCATTTAACCCTTTTTATAGATGACTGACTGTACGCATCTCATCACCAGAATGAAATGCAGTAATAACAAAAAGCATTCCTGACCTGCTGCCCTACTCATCCAGACATTATTTGGAAGATTCTCTTAAACAAAGATTATTACCACTCATCCATCCATTGTCTTCCTCACTGTACCATCCTTCAGCTCCACCAGTATTGTGCAATTGACCAGTGAAGTCCACTGCCTGACAAAGTCTGCCTGACTTTCCTGCACTAGTCCCCCCCAACTACTTTTCAAACCTTGTAGTGAGCACCCGGGTAAAAAGTTTCATATATGGATTCAGCAATGAGATAAGCCCTCTTTACTCACCAGTATTGAACATTACTTATGGTTATATTCATCAGTACGACCATAACTGATGCCTTAGTAAAGGACACTGGAAGATGCCACCCTCTCAACTTTTACCAGATTTAATCCTGTAGTACAGCTCCAATCTGTAAACCCACCACTTTATTTGAACCTGTCAGAACAAACAGCCTTCTCATCTTTTATATTCACTTCTGATAAACATATTTATGCAGCTCTCCCTTATCATCCTTCACTAAAACCAGGCCTGTGTTATCTCCTGCCACCTTTTGCTGTCCACACCACACTCTCTGAATAAAATGATCTGGTGGTACCCCCCAAATATTTTACATATTATGCAGGCCAAGAAAATTTGACTTCTTTCTAAATCTTTACCCACTTGAGTAATACCTAGCATATTTTTCATTTAATGTCTGTGTTAATAGTTTACTGTCAGCATCACCACTCTCACTCTAATGTGCCCAGCTCCCATCCTACCTCTGCATCCACCTTAAAACTCTTCAGGCTATCAGTCCACTCTTCCAGTACTCCTATCCTTGTCTACATCTCATCTTCACTTACACAGAGCCTGTAATTCGGCTGTAGATCTCTCAACTCCCACTATAACTATATTAACTTACATCATTCATTTTCATTTTACTAGACTCACTCATAATTTTCCCCCTTTGTGCAGCTTCACCCTATGCCATTCAGCTATCTCACTGTTCTTCAGTCCAGTCCAATTTTTTCAGATACCTTTTGTTACTATTGCCTGAATCCATTCTGTCTCTGCTGGCTTCCTCCATTTCCATGGGTTCCATCTCTGCCTACAGACTTAGCAACCCTTCCCCATCTGTAGTGATAGGTGCAAGGTCAGAAATATTCCTCTCATAATCTGCATCCTACAACTCTCACCCATCACTCCATCAACCAATAAACAATCTGGCACAAAAGCCTCCATTCTTATCAGCATGTGACCCATATGCACCTCCCAATGCTGTCATTATTCACTAAGCCTTGCACGTTATCACCAACCATCTACCCTTGTTACTTTTAATAATACAACTTACTTCCACAGTATCTCAGTGTTCCCAGTAAAAACAGCTCCCTTCTGCTTACCACCCTCATCACAGTCTGTCTATTGTAGTTCAATACCAATTTGTTTTAACTTGGTTACCTCCCTCTCTATATCATTTGCAACTTAATCTATTGTAATGGAATCACCTTTCCCCTTTCCTTTTCAGTCTTAACTTCACTCTTTCTAATTTGTTTGGATGATTCAACCTTGCGAACATTTCAAGTAATAAACACTAGTGACCTCTTTGCTTCCACTCCCATAATTCTTATATGACTTAGGTCAAAATGCCCCTTGGAGGTTCAAGTGGAGCCCAATACCCAGCTCCAGAGTGATCTGGTCATTGACAACTGTGACACCTGTCACTTGCAAAGAACAATTAGCAGCCATACTCACAACTACCCACCAGGGAATTATTCTGACTTTCTTCACCCCTCCAAAACCCAGATACCACCACACATGACAGACTAAACTTGTCCCCTGTACATCTATCCTACTTTCCCAAAGCCTTGAGCAGCTACTAGCCAGTCTTACTGCTTAACCCCTGGATGACTGTATACCTCTTCACTAATGCAGGTTTCTCTACTAACATATCTAATACATCACTGAGAATGTCAGCTCAACTCACTTACTCCTCACACATCCTACAATCACTTCATATTTTAACCCACCTTTAGAATATCCATCCAGCTTCATATATTTCTTAAACTATGCACACTATTCTCTATACCTCTCAGAGACTTCAGTCCTCATAAAATTTCACAATACCTCTCTTTGCATCTACAGGCCTAATATGCAGCCATTGACATACAACCTCCTCAAATCTGGACATGTTAACTTACTTCTGTTGTTTTATAACCCATTTCCCTTAAACTGGCTTCACCAACGTATAGCCCCTAAATTCAGAAAATAACAGTCAGCAGAAACACTTAATTGACAAAACACTGTGACTGCATTTAGAAAATTCAGAAAGCTAAATTACAGACAGAAATATATATCTTGGAACCTACATTCACCTTAGGACCCACATTTCAAGTACCTGCTTTAATAAATCAAATTGGATGCTTTAGACAGGCATGGTTTCTCACAATGGAACATATTGCATTAGCATATTTCACGCAATGCAGCTCTCTAGAGGTAAAATATCTAAAAAGCTGCGAGATGGATTGAAAAGCATCCTGCTCCTCCTCCTCACTTTGTGGTAACTGTATAGTTAAGGTTAAGCAGTCATAAAAATTCCATTTTTAATTTGCCAACACATACCTGATAGGGAGTTTTGTACATACCACTACTGTACTACAAGTTTTAGATAATCAAATCACAAACTGTGGATCATGCTATACCAGGCATTAACCACAAGCAATCACAGAACTTTTTCCTTTCTAGCTGTGAGGATATTTTCTTTTTTTTTTTGGGGGGGGGGGGGGGGGTTGAACATTCCTTTTATAAAAATATGGCTCTCTTTAACCATTAACTCCCCTGAATGCCATGGACACTATTTTGGCTTCACCTAGATGTTTAATCCCTCTGGGCTGGGATCATCAGCCTCTCCCATACTGATGACAATGGTTCCTCTCTGTTAGGTAAGTGAACCTGACACCTACGATTGCTACTCACAGAGGCCAGCTTTGATGGGTTGGGTCCCCACATTTTCAACTGCACATGCCCAGTAGCATCCAAGGGGACTGGCATGTAGAGGGTTGCATAATCAATGTGTACACCACCATGTGTGACATAATAATAGCCCAACCCCATTTCAAGACAGCTCCAACATGTGATCCTCTATCTTCCAGGAGATTCTACCATGACAGTGTGACCAGGACATATAATCTGTACATTCCACTGAAAATAGAAGAAAGAACAGCTAAATCATACAGCCTGAATTCAGGCTCTACAGCCCACATCCACTCATATCTGTGCAAGCATGGCATTGGTTCCCAAGCTAGTTTGGCCAAACCACTTGCTTCCTTATGTCAAAGCCTTTACCACCATCTTCTGGGTTTCTCTGGTGTGCACAAGTCCCTTCTTACCAAGGTTGAGAGTCATCACTGTCCAAACTGATGTGTTGAGTCATTATTGTCCTGATTCTGGTGTTGAGTTATCATTGTCCTGGCTTATATGTTGAATCATCACTGTCTGGATTGGCTACCTCCTTCCACCTCTTTTTATATTCATATAGTGACTTTACCCCCCTAGTTTCACATCTTTTTAATATTTCTCACTGTGTATCGCAACAAAAAAGGAGTAAGTTCACTGTGGGCCATCACGGGGAACATTGCAGGATTTGTCATATCAGACTGCAGAGGGAATGGTTATGCATTCATCTGCTGCACAGTCTGTGATTATCCATTGTTCTTGCACAGTTCAAGCACCCAACATAATCACCTGGAAAGCTTCTTCTGCCTTCTGGCAGGCCTAGTTTCTGTACGACTCTATCACTTTTAAAGTAACTGGATATATGTCAAGTGTAATTAGGGCCCATACTTGCCACCATCTTCAGGCATACCTCTCAGCTGTCCAGATTTTCACAGAATGTCCAGATTTTTGCCTGATATTTTTGGTCAGTTCCTCATAAAATTTGTGGTTTTCCGGCAAAACTGAGAACAGAAGTCACTAAATAATGAAATATATTTGAGTTTCAGGCTTCAGTCTTTTAGAAAATAAATGCTAACACAAATCCTGTTATTCTAACAACTTTTTAAGTTTATAAGAGCAATATTTACAATCTGTCCCTATTGTTGGGCCTTTGTTCCACCATTATTTAGGTTTGTCCAGATTTCTTGGGCTAATAGGTTGAGAGGTGTGTCTCCAGCTTATGTTTCAACCTTCTATATGTTTCAGAGATGTGTAAATGAATTCCACATCTAAATTTCTTTCCCTGAAAATACAGCACTTTTTGTTCAACAGTTGTCTTGAGGGCCCATACTTTAACTCTGTGTGTGCAGTCATAGTTTTCACACCATATTATTATTATTATTATTATTATTATTATTATTATTATTATTATTATTATTATTATATCTTCTGCTCTCACTACCAGCCCTTTCAGCATTCATGGGTAACCTAATGGTTGCCCCTGTCTTTCACAGAATACATTTGTGAAAAACAAGATGGTGTCATCTCCTTCCACACCTTCTCCCAGCCTAATTATTCACTGACTATCCTTTCTGGAACTATTCTCTGTATCCTCAGCATTCTATTAGTGGAATATTTGAAAATTCCTGGATTCATAGTTATTTCATGCTAGAAACAACAATGCAGAGTATGCATGTGAAGAGTATAAATACCAGTAAATGCATATTAAGTTATATGGCTACCTGGAGCAAGCCAACATTACTAGTAAATTAAGCAACAGTCTAAGGGCAAACCCTAAAGAAATTCATAGGAACATTTCTGTCAAAAGATTTTTAATACTCTTAACATATACTGGAAGAATCACGCAGCAAAAAAGGTAGGCCAAAAAAAGAGTTTATTTAACATGCATGGAGATCTGCCACAAAAAGTTCTGTTGCTAGCAGTCTAATTTCTACACACTTTACATGGGTTTTTATACCCTCTTTCGTGCATACTCAGCAGCTGGTTACTAGACAAGGAATTTCAGTCAAGGCTATAAATTCACTCAGTGGAGCCTTAGATGGTAAAAAAGTCAGACACAAGATAAGTTGGTGCCTACATCAAGGTAACATCTATGCACTCCTCCTTGGTCAGAGGTCAGTCCCAAGATAGGCCTGTGCCTGGACCAAAGTAGCATCTGTGCATTCCTTTCTGGTCAGCAAATTCCTTACAAGAAAAACAACTCATTTTAGCTTATTTCTTTGCACGCAATGCAGTTTCACATTTTAACCCTTCCTATACAGGATACAAAGATGTTGAACACAAAGATTCTTACTACATTTCCCCCCTCACAACACTTTGTATCCCCAGTAATACATTTTATTCATACAGGTTTTAACATAGTTCATTTCCTGTATATTCAAAATAATAAGCTTTAGTTGCATTGGCAGACAATACACTCGATATTATCATTCGGATGCAAGGAATGCAGCAACAACCCAACAGTAGGAATATAATGGCACCAATACATACAGCAATTAAGACATTCATAAATACTGTTCCTCAATTCCCAAACCAATTTTGGAAAAAGTCAGTCAATGGATTCTGTCCTGGTTTTGTAAGTTCAGAAACTTGCTGTAGGATCTCCAGATGACTGTTAATGTCATATCAGTTGTCTGTAATGAACGGACAACACTTGCAAGTACCTCCTTTCGCTAGGGTGAATTTGAGCGCCATACGATTCTGCAACACTACAGTCCTTATTGCAGTTAACTCATCCGTCACCAATCCTAGCACAGAAAAAGTTGCATTGCTCAGAGTTTCTAACAGTTTTGACAGTTTTCTGAGCTCCCAAATAGATTTTACTGTCCCATAAGCTGGAAGAATACCAGCCCAAGAAATGACATCATCGCCCAAGTCCATGTGTGACAGTCCCTTGCTGCTACTGTGGGCCAAATCATGATGATAGATTCAGGATGCATCAATGTTACCTACGGGATTAACAGGTTTATTCACAGCACGTACATTTCGTATTTTACCTTGGGAAGAGTAAATGAATGTCTTATAGCTGGTGCCAAATAACCCAAAAACAAACTGCCTGACCAATTCCTTGGTAACCATTTGTATGCTTTTTACCACAGACAAAATAACAGTCATTCACTTTAAGAGTGATATTTACTGGAATAGAATGATTTCCTTTGTCTTGTATCCCTTTAAACAAAGGATCATACACAGATAACATTTTTTTCAACAAAACTTGTGACATTAATAAGCCCTGTACTATTAATAAGCACTCTTATAGGCTTGAAACTTGTTGCACAGTGCCCATCTAATGTACAGTTATGAATTATGGTTATATTACATTGACTCCATCCAACCTTAATTTTTCCAGATCTCTGGAAACATACAGTTCCATTCTGACGACCCATGAGGGGTAGTGCTATTTTGTCCTTTAAGGCTACGTTTGAAGTTTCAAACAGTAAATTAGTCCATGTATCATTTGCCCCCAAAGGGACTGTACCTAACATCAGGCCACCATGTACAGTAGGGATAGCTGTGCATATCCAACAATTTGAAACATTAAAAGACAAAGCATATGCATATTTAATAGCTTGGTACGTATTAAAGGGTGGATGCCAAGCTGTATTTTCATCTCTCTTCACTTGGCTAGTTTCGTTTGAAAATAAAACGGCCAAAACAGAAAAGTAACAATCACACTTATTAACAACAAAATTAGTTTGGAATGCTTTTGTGGGGAAAGACTAAATCCTTCCGGTATTTGCATTGCTACAATAGTCAGATATTCATACAAAACAAGATTACTACTAATTAGTGTTCCTCAGTTTCCTGGTTCCACTTTCAGGATCCTGTTGTTCTTCTGATCTGAAAAATAATAATTCGTTAAAGAAGTGTTAGTTTTTGTCAGCATTTTCCTCATGTAATCTGCTATCTCTTCACCCCTCACGTTCCGCAGGCAAAGACCTTGCCACTGCGGGGCGTAATAAGGCACGCATTGACAGGAGTGCCAGAGGTAAGCAGTTTATCCAAGACTGATGTGTCTCGACCATGAGTTTATGTAACTTGCCTTTGAGAATGCCAGTATAGCGTTCAACCAACCCTGCTGACTGTGGGTGGTAGGCTCAATGATATTTTAACTTGATCTGAAAACGGCGGCCAGCTTTTGAATAACTTGGTTCACGAAATGTGTGCCATTATCAGAATAGATGCATGTAGGTAGCCCAAAATGAGAGATAATGTTATTTGTAAGAGCCTTGGCTACTGACAGTGCATCTGAGTGTGCTACCGGAAAAGCTTCTACCCATTTTGTAAAAGCATCAATAATGACTAACACAAATCGCTTTTGTTGAACAGGAGTTAGTTCAATAAAATCCATACAGATTGTGTGAACTGGATACGGAGGCAGCGGAAAAGCTGCTGGGGTGATCCGCACCCCACCACCATGGTATCGTGCACAAAGCAGGCACGACAAACAAAATCGTTTAGCATATGCTATAAAGCCCTTGGTCCAGAAAATTTGCTGGGTCATTTGAACCATAGCAGCAGGGCCCAGATGAGATGGGCCATGCGTCACTAATGAGGCATACCTAAAAGGTTTGTTGGCAAGACATACTTATCATTTGGACCTACAAAAACTCCTTGCTTCTGAATAGCCCCATATTTAACCCATCGCTGTTTTTCCTGAACTGTACTAAGTTCCTGCATTACTTGCAAAGTTTGTAGATCAAATTTATCTGTAGGATGAAGTTTCTTCTGTGTGGTCTCGAGTGCAAAAGTAGAGGTTAAGGCTACACTTTTTGCAGTTTTGTCAGCTAGTGCATTTCCAAGTGATACTGGATCCTTGGCATTTGTGTGTGCTGCGACTTACAGATGGCCAATCCCGTGGCAGTTGGACAGCTTGTAAGAGGTTAAGAATTAAATCCTTGTGGGTTATTTCCTTTCCTGAGGCAGTAACCATTCCCCTATTTTTTCATTGCTGTGCAAAGACATGGACCGTGGAAAAAGCATACTGACTATCTGTGTAGATAGTAACTGCCTTATCCTTGGAAATGGTACATGCTCTGGTCAAAGCAATCAATTTAGCCGCTTGTGCGGACAGATTCCTGGGGAGAGGTTTTGCCTCTAGTACCTTAGTCTCAGTTGTGACTGCATAACCCACTTGTGTAATACCTGCCTCATTCTTACGTGCTGACCCATCTACGAACAGGGTCCAATCTGAATTTGCCAAAGGCTGATCCTTAAGGTCTGGTCTTGGCAAGACATTAGAGTGTATTAAGTCTAAACATACGTGAGGTGCACCGTCATCAGCTGTAGGTAACAGCATGGCTGGATTAAGAGTGGTGCATCGCTCAATGGTCATGTGTGGTTGTGATAGTAATGTTGTCATGCAGGACAAGTGTCTGCTAGGAGAGAGAAAGGTAACTTTATCCTGTAGAAGTATTACCGCGACAGAGTGCGGTACCCGTAAAGTAAGGTCATGAAACAAAACTAGGGTTGCAGACGCCTGCACGGCCAGTGCAGCTGCGACTACTGCTTGTACACAGTGTGGCAATGATTGTGCCACTGTGTCCAGTTTACTGGAATAAAAAGCTAATGGCCTCAACTTATCCCCATAAATTTGTAAAAGAACCGATGTCATAAAACCCTGCTTACAATCTACTGTCTGAACAAAAGGTTTTGTATAGTCAGGGAAGCTAAGTGTTGCAGATCCTGCTATCAGTTGCTTTACCCTAGTAAATGCCTGTATTGCCTTATCTGTCCATTTCAGCGCGTCATGTGCTGCCATGGGAAGTGCAAAAATAAGTTCTGAAAGTGGACTCACTTCCTCTGCATAATTGGGAATCCAACTACGACAAAAGTTAGTTATTTCTAAAAATGACATTATTTCTTTTTTTGTACTGGGCATCGGTGCCTGTAAAATAGCTTCTTTTTTACAGCTATCCAGTTGTCTACCAGCATTTGAAATGGTATAGCCTAGATATCGTACTTTAGCTTTACAAAATTGTAATTTAGATTTGTTTACCTTATGTCCCTCTTTCACCAAGAAATGCAATAACCGAATAGTTTCGGACTCACAGACAGCCTCCGTGGGTGCAGCCAGTAAGATGTCGCCCACGTATAACAGTAGATGACAGCCATGCTCCGGTTGAAACTGTGCCAGGTTTGTTGACATTTTTTGCGAAAAAATTGTAGGGCTTTCACAATATCCCTGCGGCAGCCTTGTGTAGGTGTACCGCTTGCTCATGAACGTGAAAGCGGACCATAACCTACTAGTTTCCTGTAGAGGGATGGAAAAAAATGCGTTACTGATATCAATGACAGAAAAATACTTATCTGTGGGAAGGATATCATTTAACAAAACAGATGGATCTGGGACCATAGGAGCCCTTGGTACCACAGCAGCATTCACAGCCTGCAGATTCTGTACCATTCTCCAGGTCCCATTCGGTTTCCTTACTGGGAACAAGGGTGTGTTACACGGTGAATCTGTGGATGGAATTAAAACCCCAGCTTGTAATAGAGCCGTGATCACTGGTAGAATGCCTTCTTCTGCCTTTTTACTTAGCGGATACTGACGCTTGTGAGGTCTAAAGTCGGATTTTGGAGTTATTTTAACCTGTCCTGCTGTTCTTATTAGCCCAATGTCATGTTGCCCGCGGGACCATAAGGAGTCTGGCACTGATTGTAACTTTAATTCTTTCTGCGGGGTTAGGAGATATAGTCAGAATGGCCCTTCCCGGTGGCGTTAGCCTGTCTTGTGGAGGTGAAGGCCAAATTAGTTAGCTCATTTACTACATTTTGTGGTCCAGTTTCGACAAGATCATTACTGTACCAGTAGTGTAAATCACCCTGCCCCACCTGCAACATAACATCTTGAATTTCTACCGCTTGGCTAGAATCCCTGATGCAGTCGGCACAGCTGCTATGCCAAACACGTGCATTAAATCTCTTCCTAATAAGTTTACAGGGCAAATTTTAGAGACAATGACTCGAAACCTGATAGTTTGGTTAGTTTCAGGGTCCGTGAACCATAAGGGTTTAGATAGTGGTTCTTTATAAATGCGGCCATTGGCTGCCTTGACTAATACATAGTCATCAGAAGTTACATCAGATGGCACTGCAGAGGTTTTTAGCAGGGTCCTGGAGGCCCCTGAATCACACAAAAATTCTACATCCTTCCCTTCCACTTGAAGTGTGATAATCGGTTGTGCCTCTAGCTGCATAGTTACAGCCAGCGCTGTTAAATTAATAACCTGATATTCGCCTTCGTCTGAAAAATCAGTCACTTCATTCTTCCATCCTGCACATTTCCTTTTACCTTCTTTATTCACATTTTCAAAATCATTCTTATTTTGTATTACTGACTCTTGCCAGTCGACCTCAGCATCTGGGTCCGGTTCGTCCGTGCTGCCATTATATAGTCATGCTGAACTATGATTTGGAGCAGCAGTGGATTTCCCGGGATTCAGGCAATCTCTTGCGAAATGCCCCTTCTTACTGCATTTAAAACATTCCCCCCTCTTTTGTCTGCCTTTGTAATCTTCAAAATGTCCTACATTCCTTCTCCCTCTGCCTCTACCCTGTCCCCTTCTTCTACCTCTGTTGGACGGAGCTTACATTAACATAAGTGTTTTATCCGCGCTCACCATAAAGGTTTGAGCCTGTTTTCTTTTCTTTTTCTCAAGATATTTATCTGCATGTAAAGGGATACGAGTGTGTGGACAGGGTATGTACCTTAGCTTCTTTTGTTTTACTCTGATTTGTCTATACTATGGTTACGTAGCTCCAGAGTCTCCTCTGCTTGTTTTTTGTAAAACTATGGAGGGTATTTTTCCCTGCTTCTTTGCCTCCTGTAAGACTATGAAGGACACCTTTTCTTGATTTTCTGCTTCTTTTTTTTTGATACTGGGGTGGACTAACCCTGTCTTTAGTGACATCAGAATACAAGGGTAGGGCCGTTGGTTTACGACAGACAATAGATGTTTCGTCATCTTCTTTGTGGACAAAAAATGCACCTTTTGCACTCGAGCCACTACTTCCCTTATTTGAAAATTGTTCCCTATGTCTCTTATTAGCTTCTTCTAACCATTTCTGTGCTTGAGGAAATCCTACCTTTTTTTGTTTCTTAACCTTACTTCCTGTGTCCCTCGCAGGTCTCTCACTAGATTTTGACATTCTGATTTATTCAAGGTACCACTAAACCCATAGTCTTTCTTCCATTTTTTTATATATTTCAAGTTTTTTGGATGTAATTTAAACATATATTCCTCATCCTTAGTCCTTTTATTTAAGCAGCCCTTCCTAACACAACAACTGCTTCCTATTCCCATTTTTCTTATTTAAAAGAAAAACTGTTTCCCATTTTTCTTATTTAAAAGAAAAACTGTTTCCTTTTCCTGAGATTTCTACCGGTCTTTTGTAAAATTTAAACAAAAGAAATTCCTTTATGACTAGTCCCTTAAAAAACTTTTACAAAAAACAAAAAAGCTTACCTTACTGCGGATCTTCCGCCCTCGTTAAATCACCGTCCACGGATCGAATCTAAGAGTGACTGGCCTCTACTTACGACTTTTTTGTCGGAGGTCTTTCCATTCAAGGGAGCCCGAGATTCGTTCTCCCCTTCCTGTACAGGTTTTTTAGTCCCTCTTATGCGATTCGTACTGTGAAGAGGTGGCCCCACGTTGGGCCAGAAATGTCAAAAGATTTTAATACTCTTAACATATACTGGAAGAATCACGCAAAAAGGTAGGCCAAAAAGAGTTTATTTAACATGCATGGAGATCTGCCACAAAAGTTCTGTTGCTAGCAGTCTAATTTCTACACACTTTACATGGGTTTTATACCCTCTTTCGTGCATACTCAGCAGCTGGTTACTAGACAAGGAATTTCAGTCAAGGCTATAAATTCACTCAGTGGAGCCTTAGATGGTAAAAAAGTCAGACACAAGATAAGTTGGTGCCTACATCAAGGTAACATCTATGCACTCCTCCTTTGTCAGAGGTCAGTCCCAAGATAGGCCTGTGCCTGGACCAAAGTAGCATCTGTGCATTCCTTTCTGGTCAGCAAATTCCTTACAAGAAAAACAACTCATTTTAGCTTATTTCTTTGCACGCAATGCAGTTTCACATTTTAACCCTTCCTATACAGGATACAAAGATGTTGAACACAAAGATTCTTACTACAATTTCCATAGCCATTTATGTGAGAGTCCTGCAACTAAACTTAATGCTTTTCTGTCCTGCTATATCAAGCTGCAGCTTGATATCTGGTAGCAAAATGCAGCTGAATTACTGATAAATAAGTCGGTGATCTTAGAGTTTCAAGATACATACAGTTAAAGAGCATGCATTCATTTAACTGCTGTTGTAAACCTGTTTGTAAACAGAAACAGAACTGGGGCTGTCAATGCATTCTGGGAAGGCGGTCTGCAGGGGGAAACGATGAAGCTGAAGGTATGGCTAGGAGATATCAGCATTCAGTGATAAGAAGTATAATGCAAAGAACTTTGGAACAAGAAGCCATAGAAGACAAATGCCAGTAAGGGCACATTGCCAGAAGTAAATACATGAAGAGAATGATTTGGGAGTAATTTATACTGGAAATAAAAATACGGAGAGAAACGTCTGCGAGTCACTTTAGCCATAATGTAAATGGCTTTGCACAATGTGAGAAGGCTATAGCTAGAGCTAGTAAGACACCCAGATGCACAGCTAGGGGTATATATTTCAATGGTACAGATGGGAAGATGATTAATATGCTTAGCATTTAAAATAAAGGCAGAGTTGCAATCAAGGTCAGGAACCACAAGATTCCTACGTTAGGAAGTTAATAGGAGTTGAACTGAAAGACAAGACCAGAAAGCCTTACTGGCTGAAAAACACCATACAGTTACTGGAAAATATTATCTGAAACTTAGAAAACCTGCTTTTCAATATTTCTCAGTGTTTTTATGAAATAATAATAATAATAATTTTGTATCATTAAAAATCGATAGTATTTTCTCATTTATCTTTCAATTACCCAGAATAGTGCTCATGAAAATGTATAATTAAACTTACTCAAAATGATGCAAGGACTCCCTTCTGTTAGACATGCAAAATCTAGGTTTGTTAAGGGGAAATCTTGCCTTTTGAATTTCAAGGCATTCTTTGAAGAGGTTACAGCCAGCCATAATGAAGGAAAGACTGTACAGGCAGCTTATACTGACCTTGTTAAGGCAACTGCCACTGCTTTTTATAAGATAACTTATAAAAGAAAAGCATTAGATGTCAATCCATACATAATTTAGGGGGTAGAACACTGGAGAAGCAACAGGATGCAAGGGAACTGTCTCTGGGTGAATTCTTTCTGACTAATCTTCAGTCATGTGAAAGTTGCAAGCTGACTATGGTCAATGCTGTCAATAGAATTAAGCAGATCAATGCCATCACGGCAGAGCCATAGTTAGCTAGCTAGTGTAGTGCGCATCTCAGTTCCACAATCTGGCACCTCGAAGTTGAGGAGGAAAAAAGTCCTGTCTAACAGTTGAAGACCAAAAAAGGCCTTCTGCTTCAAACTTTAGCAAACTGCTTACTGCAAGTGTAGCAAGTGGCTTGCCACAGTTACCTTACCACATACAAAGCACTTCAGTGCTTAAGCCTTGACTGCAGATACAGTATCTCAGTATCGGCATTGATTTCTGAAGATATATAGATAGATATAGGAGCAAGTAATACTGTATTGCTGTTCCTTCTTTTGTCAAATGCTGTTAGGTCAATTTTGTCAACTAAATAGCTGGTCAACAGTAGCAGTGCTAGAACATTCTACAGTGGGCATTGAGACTATACCCATTCCCTACTGGTTGCAGTCTTGGATTTGGCATATAGACAGATAGATAGATAAACAGATATATATAGATATCGATATAAGTAGTAGGGGGTGTGGGCATGCTGGGAACTGTGCGTGGGGGGACTTATCGCCATGCTAAATATGATGATTTTGTTGTTTTATGCTCCCTGGTTGTTTTTGTGGTTAAGTGTGCTGCAGTCAGCAATGTGAATGCCATTGACTTTTTTCTGTGAATTGTGGTCTGATATGTGGAATGACTACGTGAATGATATGTGAAAAAAAAAAAAAAAAAAAAAAAAAAAAAAATTTCAATTCTGTATTTAAATACTGCTGTTGTTGCTGTGTATTTTTGATTCACTAATTGCTTTTCTGTTGTTTTGTATGCTAATTAGTTGCTAACTCCTGCTTAGTAGTTTAGTTATCCTCTTGTATATATTTTTTTTCTTAGTGTGTTACCGTAGACTGTTACAGTGGAGCTTTTCTCCTCGGGCCTCTACTGAAAATGGACATGTATCCAGTTAGACTAGCCCGGTCAACAAATGTAAAATAAATAAATAAATAAATAAATATAGAATCATATAACTATTAATATGGAGTTGCAGCAATCATGCATCTTAAAGGGAAGTATATATAGCAAGGGCTGCAATACTGACATGATTTTGCTTTACAACAAAAGCTTATTCTTGACATGTTGCTGCCTTTATGTTCCCTTCAGTGACTTATCTGTACTAAGTTGCAATGTCAATGCTCTGAATTAATGTTTTCTTTGAATACGTGGACATGGTATGGCTAGATTCTTTTTCCAGTGACAGTCATTGACTTTGTTAGTTACAGACTCCTAAGCATATATTTATATTTATTCAACAGCCAAAAAAAAAATGCACATTAGTTGTAGATGTTGCTTTTGCAATTATTCTTCTATTGTTTCATTCACTGGCTTAGCTATTAATATCAGTTTTAATGTAATTTATGTCTGTGCTGCTCACTCACCATACCTCTCAACCTGTTAGTGCAAGAAATCTGAACAAAGCCCAGCAAAATAGGGGGACAAAGGCCCCAAAATAGTGACATTTTTGAAATATTGCTCTTATAAACAGAACATTGCTAGAGTGACAGGGCTTGTTTTAATACACATTTTCTGAAGGATCTGAAGTCTGATACTGAAACGTATATCACTATTTAGTAACTTTAATCCTTAGATCATCCCAGTGATTTGCCAGAAACCACAAATTTTACGAAGAACAGAAAAAAATATGATCCAAAAATCGGGACATTCTGCGAAAATGTGGACAGTTGAGAGGTATGCCAGTGCTCATTCATCTGAGTATTGCAACTCACAGTGACATAGCTTGTTGCTATGGGGCATATCTTGTGTCATACATTGTGACAAATGTCTAAAGTAAATAATGTAAGATTTGAAGGGAGGCCAAAAATAATGAAATTGCTGAATCAGGTTCAGAGTGGAAGCAGACATAAAACTACTTCTAAGCATGCATCCTCAACATGTGGATCCCTAACAGTTGGATTCAATACAAGGAAACACACTCTAAAGAGAAAATGAATTGACATAGCACATGTAACTGATCTTGCTTTCATGTATTTCTAGCTGTTCCATGTAAGTCCCCTCACCAATAGGTTATGCAGCTTGAAATCACTGAAGGCATGAAAAGGACACGGGTTTGGCTTACATTCCTTGCAGAGGGATAGGTGGTTAGCTGCTACTGAATAACAGAGTGATAACCTGTCTTACAAAAGCTTTTAACTGCTGTGTTTACATTTTTATCTTATTTCCTCGTTGTCTTTTTTTTCAAGTTTGATTCCCCCCCCAGAAGTCTCATCTGATTCAACAAAACGGCTCTCCTCACCTCTCCGGATTATAGTTGCACGACACAGTTCCACTTTTTCATCATCTGCAAATATAGTGCTGTACCAACAAGTGTCCAATTGAAAGAATTCTCCACTTTAGTGCATTAGGCCTTGTTGTTCTTTAATGTGTACTCATGGCATTTCAGAGTAGCTTGAGAATACATGTTGTCTCCATGAAAGTTGATATAGCTGGAAATCTGTGCATTCTTTAGTCTAGGTATAACTTCTGTTTCTGTCGTGTACCATGCTGCCAGTGTCATGGCTGAAAAGGGTCTCTAGATATGTCTACTTTCCCAGTTATCAAATTGAAATAAATAAATAAATTAAAACTGACCTTTCTATTTTCTTCTATAGTTTTTCCCTTTTCAGTCCTGAGGGATATGATGCTATAGTGTACTGTATAACCCTCATCACTTTCAGTTTATTTACTACAGGGCAGTGTATACATGTTGCCTGTGGGTGACACTGATACAAGGAAGAATTTATCATTTAGTAGCCTGTTTCACCCCAACTTGAACAACTCTCCAGATATTATAACACATTCCTGAATGTCATTTATTATTGCTACTGATGGACATCATGCCTCCAGCCAGGGCAGTGGATTAGCTTCTTATCTCGTTTTCATTCAAGATTCTTTGGCTTCATGGTACCATGGTACTATCATTTTCCCATACTGGAAAAAAGTAACATATGCATTGCTGCAGAATGCTAACTTCATCTGTATAGTGACAGGTACAGCATCATGGAACTTATAAAAAAAGACATTGGTAATCTCCAAACTCTGGACCCCATCCAGTTCGGGTTTGTAAAAGGCAGATCATGTCTCCTAAACCTAATAAACTTCTTTGAAGCAGTCACCAAAACCGTAGACAAGGGTAAGGTGGTTCACACAGCCTATCTAGATCTTGCTAAGGCTTTCAACACCATCCCCCACTCTGGAATTATAGATAAACTCACTAAACTAGGTATAAATCCCTATGTCACAAGATGGGTTGCCAACTGTCTCACTGACAGAACCCACACTGTGAAAGTAACAGACTCCAAATCCGACTTCAGACCAGTGACAAGTGGAGTACCACAGGGTTCAGTCCTGGATCCTCTCCTGTTTGGTATCTACTTCTCTGAAGTACAGGCTAACACAGAAGGTCTTTGGCTAATGAAGCTCGCAGATGACTGCAAACTAGGAGCCATAATCGAAACTTCTAACGATGTGGACATCCTACAAAAGGGCCTCACTGAGACAGATGCCTGGTGTCAAAGCCATGGCCTCAAGCCCAATGCCAAAAAGTGCATTGTCATCCCCTTTAGTAAAAGCTCTGTACCCATGAACTACAACATAGGTGGTAGTATACTTAACACTGAAAGTGTGATAAGAGACCTTGGGACACAGGTGGACAGTAGTCTCTCCTTTGATAATCACATCGCCACAGTAGTCAAGAAATCCTTCTACGTGGCACACCTCATCACAAAAGGTTTCTCATCCAGAAAAAAAGAGGTCATTGTTCCCCTCTACTCATCACTCATTAGACCCATTATAGAGTACAATGCCCCTTTTGGTATGTACCTCACAAGACATCTACAACAACTGGAAAGGCCGCAGAAATACCTCACAAAGAGGATTACTGGCCTCAAACAGATGTCCTACGCAGACCGTCTCAAAAAACTCCAGCTTTACACCGTCGCATATCTCCTACTCAGAGGTGATCTCTGCCTAACATACAAAGCTATGTCAAACCCAGAGCTGTTGGACATGCTCCACTTAAAGAAATCCCAATCCCTCCGAGCTACACGCTCTAGGGACCTAAACCTTGTCACCACAATAAACAGAGCATGCCATGCCGGAGGGATAGATTCCTGTCCCAGAGACTTCCCATACTCTGGAATAAACTACCTATCTATATCAAACAAAGCTCCTCATTAGCACTCTTCAAGAAAAATCTTGATGATTGGATGGGAAATAGGAAATTCACCCCAGGGATCACCTCTGTGGCTCTGCTCGACAGTGGCACAGGAAAATAATTTTCTTGGGTGGCAAAAGCCAGGGTACCTTTTTGGCTGGGCTTGTATAGGCCCCAGGGCCAATAGCCTAGTACCTACCTATGAACCTAAGAGAGATTTGTTATAATTTCAAAGTGGTGCCCCAAATGCTAGGGATGCCATGGTGCAAAAGTGTCAGCATAGACAAACCTCTATAAACAGTTCATATGGAAACTTACACTGTGAAAACAGTAATCTTACAAATTATACTTGGTTTTGATGCTAGATGAATAAGTTCTGTTCTTTGCAGATGTAGAAAATATAATATAATATAATTTTCCAGGTCATTACATTGAAAATCAGAAGGCAATGTGGAATAATTAGTGGAAAGGATGATCTGTGCTTTAGTGAGTCAGCTGCCTACAAAGTACAAAAATTGATTAAGTAAAGAAAAACACAACTATTCCCTCTTATTTGCCAGTTGTTAAAGGGTTCCTCAGCAGCAGGGCAAAATCTGTGTTCCTTTGGGGTTATCTTTTTTCTTTGTATTCAAAAATGAGTTGTGTGGGGGAAGGGAGTGATTAAGAGGGGCTTTAATGAGACTCTTAGAGCCCCCATTGTATTTAACAATCTCTAATTAAATGGTGCTAGAAAAGGGGCGAGATCAGGAGACTCTGTTAATGCAATCATGTGTGTAAGTGCGTACTGTGCCTGTTTTCACAAGCAGTGTTAGAGCAGCAGGGCCCCCAGGATTTGTAGAATGGGATCTCTGAGACAGCTTTTAAGCCTAATGTAAAGAAAGCAGCTTAAGGTTATACTTCAAAGGGATCCTGTGCTTTAGGGGTGGTCACTCTGAAGAATTTAGTGAAACTCTAAATTTCACTCTGAACTAAACTGCAGAAAATGACAAAAAAAAAACTTTCATACTGATGCGTTTCTCATACAGAGCCAGTGTTACCATTTCAGCAGAATGATGTTGGTTGCTTGTCCCATTTCAGTGAATTTTCAGAGAAAGGAGTGCAGCAGATTTCATATTATAAATACCAGAGACTCTCTATTTAAAAGGTTCAGAAAAGCCATGACTCATATTGCAAGCATTATAATGAAATTGCAGGATTCTCGGCTGCAGAAACAGGTTACCTCACAGGCTCACACCTAAATTAAGTTGCCAACAGGGTCTGGCAATCTCTTTTTTTCTCAGTTGATACATATAAGAAGGCTCATATAAAGAGTCTTTCACTGCAGATACTATATAGCTGCTAATTTTCTTGATTGTTTATTAACTGACAGTAATTCCAGACATTCTCTTTTGTATAAACTATGTTAACTGACAGTAATTCCAGACATGCTCTTTTGTATAAACTAACAGACCAATCTGTCTGTCTCTCTCTGCCACATGGATGACTGAAAAGGCCATGGACCAGTCACCCACCTGACATCATATCAACTAAATATATAAAGTAAATACAGTTTTGACTATTTCTATTCTTATTGCACAGCTGTTCCTTGTTAGATGGGATATTTCACATTTTTCCTTGTAGAACCTGTTATATCCATAGATCTCAAATGTTTAACATCCTGAACAAAGTCCGACATTTTTGTTCAATTTAAATTTTTGTAGTCGTTCATCTGAACCCCCATTAAACAGATTGGATGCTCATCATTTCATCTGAAAGTTCCATATGCCAGTGCACATATCTTATCCTTAATTTATTTTATTTTACATTTGTTGACTGGGAATATTCCGACTGAGCTAACAAAATAGCCATTTTTCAGCGGAGGCCCGGAGAGCAAAGCTCCAAGAAGTTATACAATACAATAAACAGTTACAGATACAATAACATTTGTTTTAGCTGACATTTACGACATGTATGTTTTTATTATTGTACATATCATTAGTAATATAGCCTATGTGAGAAAAAGTAAATGGAAATATTCATTAATTCATTAATTAATAACAAGGCTGATGATGCCTCACTGATAAGATTCACATTTTTTACAACTAGGAGGCAGTATATTGTGCAAATGTGAAGTCAGGTATGAAAACCCTATAGCTTATGCCCCCTATTGTATCTGGCAAGCAAACCTGAGTTTTTCCTGTGCCACCAACATACTCCGGGAAACAAATTTTTGCTAAAAGCACGATTATGGCATCCTAGTAAAGTAACAGTAAAGACTTAACAGTTTTTGGTTATTTTATGGTTTGTTCCTCATAAACTTTGTGTTTTTCTGACAAATTATGCAGAATTAAAGTCAATAAATAATGATAGACATTTCAGTTTTGCATTTCATATCTTTCAGAAACTGCAGGGTAAGCAAAACCTGTTGTTCTATCAACTTTCAAAATTTGTAAAAGAAATATTTAAAATCAGTCCCTGATTTTGAACCTTTGTGATTGCCCCCCCCCACCAATTATTTTTGTCCACAATTGTTGTCTTAAGAGGTTGAGTAGTATGCGTAGGTAACTCTTTGGGACAGACTGATGGTTTAGACACAGGAACAGTATTGAATATGGTGGTCTACTTCCACAAAAAGATTGGTCACTAGTGGGGTACCATAGGGCTCAGTGCTGGGGCTGCTCCTATTTGGTTATTACTTCTCTGAAGTCAAGGCTAGTGCTAAAGGCCCCTCGCTGACCAACTTCACAGATGATTGCAAATTAGGTGGAGTTATTGAATTCCACCAAGACAGAAATATCCTCCAAGAAGGCTTGACACATACTAATAATTGGTGCCAGCATCACTGTCTAAAACTCAATACCAAGTAGCTATCAAAAAGTTGGCCACCCCCATTCCTCGCAACTGTCCAGATTTTCACAGAATGTCCAAATTTTTGTCTCATAATTATAGTCTGTTCCTCATATTTTCAGTCTGTTCCTCATATAATTTGTTGTTTTCTGGCAAATCATTGGGGAAGTGAAGTCAGTAAATAAAGACAGACATTTGAGTTTCAGACTTCATAACCTTCAGAAAATAGATATCAACACAAATCCGGTTATTCTAGCAACTTTCTAACTTTATAAGATCATCGATAGAAGTCACCAACAGCTTTAATAGCTTTGGAGATGCACTATATAGTAGTTCAGTGGCTAAAAAATTGAGCTCTGTTCCCACTAGAATTCAAAACACATCCTCCAAAGCCTCCTTTAAAGACCTCATCAGGCAACATCTCAAGCAAAGTTGGCAGTGCCATGATTGCTCCCCAGGCTAGTAAAAGTGGATAAGGTACACATACTAAACGTAGAGTACTTGATAATAGTTTTCAGTCTTACTCACAAACACTGGCTAATTTGCAATGTATGTACTGTACCTGTGTACTATGCATGTATTCTACCTATGTTCCAAATTTCAGCTGTACACCACAAATCTATTAATTACCTTTATTTTTAAATTAATATTTTTTGTTTGTCCTCTCCACTGTAATTGTTGATATGCTGCATACCACTGTAAAAACATGTCTTTTGTAATTTGTGTGTATACTGATCATGTCTAAATAACTAAATGCATCTGTAATTTTTCTATGTGGAGCTTTTCTCCCTGGGCATCTGCTGAAAAAGGACCTTTTTGGTTCAGTCAGACACTCCCGGTTAACAAATGTAAAAATAAAATAATAATAATAAATAAATAAGAGCAATATTTAAAATCTGCCCATATTTTTGGGTCCTTCCATTATATTTGTCTTTGTCCAGATTTCTGCATTGAGAGGGTGAGAGGTATGGAGACCCCTGAAAATTACTCTTGTAGAATTTGAGTTGAATCTCTCACTTCATGTAATATTAATGTGTTTCAGATACAAAATAGCTGTTTATCTAAATTATTAGAGGAAATACTTTTTGTCCTAAAATCACAGGACATTTGCCATTTTTCATACTTTTATTGGAGTATGAAACTGCCCAAAAAAAGAGCTGTCCTGTGTAAAGAAAGACAGGAGTAACCCTAAGGTTATTTCTTAGTATGCATCAATATTTTTAAAGAAGGAATGAACGCATTTCAAGATGACTGACTGCCCCAGATTTTGGAGCAAGCATTTCTAGCACATTAAAAAATGGCAGTCTTGCCTTCTTGAAGGAGAGCAGGCTGCAAGCTTGAAAAATGCAACTGAAAAATGCTAGTACAGCGTAACCACAGAAGTATCAAGTAAATGCAAAACTTGGAAAGGTACTGCTCTATCAATTCTCTTGCAAAAGAAGTTTTCTAGGTATTACAAATGGCTCCAACAGGTAAAATCCAAGAATGTGACCTTCAGGACTTGTTTAGAATGGGGGTGGGTGACCTTTTCTCAGGCTAAAGCCATGTGTATTGACTGAGTCACAGTGTCTTGTCTCATCAGCTGTAACTCTGACTAATGAATCACCTATTGTGTGGTTGCCTAACTATTTATGCCAGCTTATCAGTCGCCAGATACGGGGGGGGGGGGGGGGCAATTTACACCTCCCTTGTCTTTCTTAGTCTCTGTTGTGTACAAAGAGTGAGAGACAGAAGTTTTAAAGCTGGCCCCACTTCTGTTTACCTTTCTCAATAAATAACTTTTTAACACCTGCAGGAAAGCCAGATTAAAGCGGAAGGACAATACGTGAATTTGCAGACATCTGTAATATTTGAGATTTCTAAAAATTTAGATATACACCATCAGAACATTTGATGCAAATTCCCTCTTTATTTTTTTAAGAAACACTAATCAAAGAGCTTTATGTAGTGCGTATAAATGAACATTAGAAGATCTGAAAGTGCTGTATACATTCTGAAATACAGTAACGCCATAGTGATCATTGCAGCATTTAAATTTGGTTTACCTGACTCCTTTCAAAACTACTGATTGCATTGCCTTTACTTGCCAGCAATATTTTAAACAATACAATTTTTATGCAGACATTACACACACACACACACACACACACACACACACACACATGCACACACACACACACAAAGAATAGTAATCTGTTTTATTTTAAATGAATTACACATTACATGGTTCTGTTTAAGAAAGCATGAAGTTGGAAGTCAGGTTTCAGGAACAAGTTGTGTATTTGTCGAGTGACTTTCCTCCATGTAATAATGCCTTTACATTAAAAAAAGGAAAAAAGTCAGAAGCAAAGCATCTACATAGGGTCTGTCTAAAAAATCTCTAGGCTCACATTGCTGAGTCTCAAGGCATGAAAACAACAAAAAAAAAAATCAATAAAATAATGGAAAAAAATACAGGAGAAAAACAAATATGAAACATCACTGTTCTCCTTCAAACTTGTTTTTGTGGGGTGGGGTCAGTCACCCTGCAACCCCAGTATAGAAGGGAAAGCCCAAATACTCATTAACTTTTAAATAGCAACTGCTTGATCAGAATACCTCCTTAATGGTGGCCATATGAATGATCATGACAGATAAAGACCAATCAGCCTGGCCAGCTTCATCTATAAAACCATGGAATGTATTATAAATGACTTCAGAACCTATACCATGAAAAATATTGCATGGCTTGACCCTAAGCAATTTGACCGTGTGAAGGTCACTCAGGCTGTTTACAATGGTCATGCTGTTCACAAAACACATCATAACCTGGCCCAGATGTTCACCACTAATACCCTATGCAGGCATTGTAATTAATCTAAGCACTTTAAAAATAGATCTATATGTGGTAAGATGGTTAGCAAACTGACTGAAAGACAGAATCCATACTGTGTGACTAGCAGGAGCCTTATTAGAAAGTATGAATTTAACCAGTGTAGTGCACCAGGGCTCAGTGCTGCGACTCTTGGTGTACTTAAAATGGACAGATTAAATGCTAAAAAGTATAAAATTGTTACAAATAGCAGACAGACCTTCCCTCTGTGTACAGTATAATATCTTATTAAAAAATAGTTCCACAATTACTAGAACAAGGAAGCTAAATCTTCACTAGCAGATAATTAAAATGCAATTGAGAAACAGATTCATCAGACAGCACCCCTTCACCTCTAGAACAAATGCATTTCCCCTGTACCTCTGTAACAGACTGCCATTGCAGGTCAAGCAGTTGGGTATACTATCATCCTTCAAACAAAGCCTGGATGATTGTATGGATATCCAGACATTTACCCCAGAATTGACTGGCCTAACCCTCTAGAACAATTGGGTATGGCTTGCACGTGGGCACTGAAATTCCCATGACTCCTTCAATGCACATCAGTATCCTGGATTTGAACACAGTACTCATGTGCTACAGTATTCTTTACCCCAAAGTATATCCGCTTCCTCAGCAAGAGGGGTGAGAATATTCACAAACCTGGAAAGGTATTCTACTAAGAGATACAGAGGTCATTTTGTTGAGTGCCACTGACTACCGGATAGGGTAACTCCCAAGGCTACCAACACACTGGCTGCAAGATGTTATGCAGCTCAGAAGGAACTCATCCAGGCAGCAGGCATGTCTCACATCTGCTATAAACATTTAACCATATGACTTCTTTTAATAATCAATAACAACAAATGACAATCTCACAGGTGATGAAAAAAAGAAATTATTATTATATAGTTGTGCTCAGATATGGCCACGAATCAGTGGTTGGCACACATCATAGTACAGCTGGCCACAAAAACTGTACATGTTTTTTCTACAGGATGATGGCTGACTGTTCTATTGAATGATGGCTGTAGAATGAATATGACTAATACAACCACTGAAGAATAGCATTACAGCTGGCAGTAAAGCATGCCATGCAGCTGGTTAAAGCCTGCATGGCCATTATACTAAGTGATGTATAGTCCAGCAGTTGGACTATTCTACAAAGTATATCTTTCACATTCACACAGGAGTATGAGCTGTCTGGATTCATTATACTACCTGGGATCAGACATTAATTATTGGCATCTGTGATATTCATACATGATTGCTGCAGTGTTTGGGAATATGTAACACAGTACTGGATAAAAAGGGTTTGCTTTTTGTAGGTGACACACAGGGTAAGTACAAGTATTGAAGTCTTGGCATTATAACCCCAGTTTTGTAGATGTCCTGATATATCATAAATAGTTCCTAGCAAGCGCAGACAAACGTGCCTATATTGTACAGTCCACCATGTAGTTAGTTTTTGTACAGATGGTGTATAATGTCCATTTTCTTGTCTCAACAGCTGAACATAAAAGGTATCCTGCGCACCGGGAGGATTCGGCAACAAAGACTGCAGAGAAGTTTTGTTTTGGGATCTGTAGCACAGGCCTGTCTCAATAGTGATTTGTTTGATGAAGTACTATATATAAGATATCTGTTTGTCTGTAGATAAGACATTTGAACATCCAAGTACCAAGGCCCAAAAATAGGGACATATTTTAAATAATTCTCTTATAAACTTGGGAAGTTGGCAGAATATTAGGATTTCTGTTAGCATGCAATTTCTGAAGGATTTGAAGTCTGAAACTCAAATGTATGTCATTATTTACTGACTTCACTTCTCAGATTATTCCAGTAATTTGCCAGAAAATCAGAACTTTTTTGAGGAACAGACCAAAAATATGAGGCAAAAATCTGGACATTCTGTGAAAATCTGGACAGCTGAGAGGTATGAATTCCCAGCTCAAAAAATGTCCGTAGTTACACCATTTTGCTCACCAAATATTTCTGATAGTACTCTTTAGTGAAATTTTGAAGTTAGTCAACTCTTTACACTCCCAAAACATATGTTCCCAGTAACCTCTTCCTTCCCCATTTGTAATGTACCTGAGGAAAAATTCTTTGTAATCTGCTTGGCATATAAAATGCTTATGCAAACACTTTCAAGCAAAAATACTAAATCTTCTAGACTTTGTTGAATACTTGGGAACCATACAAGTCTTCCCATTGTTTCCTTGTGAATTGCTTATATAATTTCTCTTCTCAAATCTTTTCTAACCTCCTCTGATTGATTCCTTTAGCTATGTTGCAGTATTGTATATGTCTGACTAATTATCCCTTTTTGATAGCAATTTCTGTTCTAGATTCAACTAAAAACTCTTCCAGAGCAGGTCGTTCATTGAGGATTCCCCTTCCCCTTTCTCTTTGCCTATACTCTGCCATTAGTCCACCAGTAAAAAGAAGTAATGTGGTGAGAAAAGGTCAAAGCAAGAAACGACAAGTATATGGAAAAACAAAACTATGACCAAACACGGCAGTCCCAATTAAAAGCAAAGGTTAATGAAAAGGAAAAAAATGAATATAACCACATGAAATACTTATAAAATGTAGGTAAACGCTTTCACGACCGTCTGTCGCTTCATCAGACCAGGTAAAGAAACAACACAGTTAGAAGCCTTAAATAATGGAAAGTCACCTAGCACAGCTGATTAATGACGTAACTGCCATGATCTAAGTGCCGATCTTAAAGAGATACTCTCATTTAGACCAGGTGAACTGGGGAATTAATTAAAGATTGTTACACTAGATTCAAGTCCCAAGGAGTAGATGGATCCCTATATGGAGGTCACAGCAATAAGTTTACTTTTAAAAAGGCTTTACAAAGTTTATGTGACATTAGCGCTGTATCATTGAGACCGTTATGAAAATCTGAAATTGCAGCTAGAAGAACTCATATAGTTGAAGAGGATGCTCCCGCCTCAAAAAGCGATTCTAAAATTTCTAAGACCTTATGAATGGGTGCAGAATACTGGTCAAATTTGCTGTCTGTAGCCCCTTTTGAAAATTGTTGCCACTTGCTGTTGTATAATCTCTAGTCGAAGGTTTATGAGAGGCTAGAATAATACGTTAACTGGGGCAGTAAGTCTAGTATGCCTGGCAATCATTGGAACTGGAGAAGCCACGCAGTGAGCTTGAGATTCTGGAGAGATGGGTGAATGAGTCCCACTGGATGGGACAATAGGTCTGGAGCTGGGTCCAGAGTCCAATGTCCTTGAATTAGATGAGGCCATTGAAAGGGAAAACATATATGTCAGGGCCAGAAAGGAGCAATGAGAATTATCTTGTTCTTCAAAAACTGGGATATGAGTGGTATCAGGGAAAAGGCATACAGAAGACCAGGGGGCCAATCATGGAGAAGAGCATCTCTCGGTGACTCCCCCAGAGGAGGGATCAGGGAGAAATAGCTGCTGCAATTCTTGTTTAGAGGAGATGCAAAGAGATCACAGCAAGGCTGGCCCCATCGATGGAATATCCTTTCTGCCACCAAAGGACTGAGAGATCACTTGTGAGGAATTAGTATGCTCCTGCTCAGCTTATTCCAGGAAACTCCAATGTGATTGCAAATATGTGTTGAAACTAGAAAGCGGTTTGTTGAAATAGCCCATTACTAAACTCTGAGAGCTTCTTGACAAAGAGGGTAAGATTTAGTTTCCCTTGTTTGTTGATGTACCAAACCACTGACATGTTGTCTTTTTGGATCACAATCATTCCCAATGGGAGGGTTTCTTGGAATGCTTGCAATGCTAGGAGCATTGCCCTTATCTCTAGAACATTGATGTGCAAATTGGCCTCCAACTGGGACCAAGTGGCTAGGACTGTCTTTCCAAGATAATTCCCCCCACCCTATCCAGGATGTGTCCATGGTCACTATGGTTTGGCAATATGCAGGGACAAATGGACAGCCCAGTAGAATGTCACTGGAATGGAGCCTCCAACTCGGGTCTTTTTTGCATAAATTGGTGATTGAGATTTGACGTGACATTGGTTATGTCATTAATGACCATCGTGATGCCAGGAGCCACTGAAGAATTCACATGTAAAACCTGGCAAGGGACCTAAGGTGAATAAGGCTGTCATAGATCCTAGAATATGAAGCACTGATCTTGCAGTCACTGTTCTGTTGTGGATAATCTGTCTGACTTGTGATTTTATTCTTTGAAGTCTTTCTTGAGGAAGAAACACAATACAGGTGCTTGTGTCCAACACTGCTCCTATGAACTCTAAATGCTGTGTTGGCTCTATATGGGATTTTTCATAGTCTACAGTAATCCCTAGTGAGGAACAAGTTTGAAGGACATAATTCCTTGCTTGTAGCAGTAGATGCCTGGAGGTTCCGGTAATGAGCCAGCCGTCTAAGTATGGAAACACTCAGAATCCTTGCAGTCTGAAGTGAGCTATGACCACTGCCATGCACTTGATGAACACCCTGGGGAGTGTGGTGTGGCCAACGGGCATGGCTCTGAACTGGTAATGACTGGCTCCCAACCAGAAATGCAGAATTCCTTTGGAGCATTTGTCTATTTTTATGTGATATTATGCATCCTGAAGATCAATTGAGCACATCCAATCATCTTTCCCTAAGACCGGGAGAATAGACTGAACCATGATCATCTGAAATTTGGTATTTTGAACTGACTTGTTCAAGGCACTGGGGCCCTAAACTTGTCTCCAGTCCCCCATTTTCTTTGGCACTAAAAAGAATCTTAAGTAAACTCCGGATCCTATCTGGTCTGGTAGGATGGCTGTTTTGTTGAGCAATTTTTTTAATTTCTAATACTGCCACATCCCTGTAACTGGGTGGAACATCTGGGATTATCTTGGGTTGCTTGGGTTGGTTGCAGAACAGAATATAATAACCTCTGGTTATGATCCTCTGCACCTAATTGTTTGTTATGGTTAGCCAGGCAGGTAAGTATAGTGAAAGTCATCCCCCGACTACATCCAGAGGACAGCAATCAGGCCTCTGTTCAAGACCGCTGATAGGAATTTCCAGGGAAAGAATCCCTGGAACCCTGATTCTGCAGGCCACTTCTGCCTGTAGCATGGCATCTTCAATTATAATCTCCCCTCTGCCCCAAGAGGAGCTGTTGCCATGTGAGTCCGGGAAAAGCCCTTGGGACTTTTTGAACCATAGTTTTCCACTCCTCTGGTTTCTTGTGTAAGGCACTGGGGAGTGGAAAAGAGTACACCCATAGCAGAAAGTGTCTTCCCATCTTTCTCACATCTAGCAAGGTTTATTCTGATGAAAGAGGAATCGACTATGAGCCCATAGTGGATAAGGCTCTCTCCATGGCCCAGAAAGCAGATCCTTCCATAGAGGAATGTGAGCCCAGAATCAAAACATATTCTTTTGAAACTGTGGTCCCATCCTGCACCAAGGCAACTGCTCCTGAGCTTGAAGCTGGAGTGGAACTCACGTCTGCTGAAGCCCCAAGAAGCATGGGTGGCTCCAATAAAATCGGAGTCGAATCACTCTTCCCAGAACTGACAACAAAGCTCCGACTCCGAAAGGCCTCTGGTTTCAACAGAACCGAAGAGCTCAGGGTAGTGATCGGCATTGAAGGCAGAGATCTCACCAGCACTGATAAAGTCAACACTGGGAATGTTGGAACTGGAAACTCTGAAGGTTCAGATGGAGTCAGAGGAGTAACAAGAGTCAGTTGAGAAACATCTAAGGTTCCAAAGCCAGAAGTGCTAGGAACCTAGAAAATGGCTAATCCTCTCGTTGCCACAAGCTGGTCCACCAGCCTCAAAACATCAGATTTCATGAGGCTCTTGTTAAAGTCGACCAAGTAGACCAATGGGGACTGAGGTCTACTCAAAAAGGGGCTTGGTGGTTGGTCCAGAAAGGGATCAATCCTTGGGGAATATCTTGTCTGTGGTAAGTCCTTAAAAGAAAACTACTTCGGTTACAAGACTGGTGGAACAGAGGAGGGTGAAGTAATCTGAGCTGAGGAAGAGGTGGCTGCCATAGTTGTCAGTGTGGAAGTCAGTACCAATGGTACCGGTGAAGGTAGCTTCTTTCCTGATGGTTCCATGGAAACTGTGGGAATCATTGAAGACTTTGCCTTTTTAACTGGTGGTTCCGAGGAAAGTGAAGGAACTGAGAGGTTTCTCTTTCAACCTCTCATGCCTAGAGGAAGAGTAGGAAGAAGGGGAACTTGTATCAGTTTCAGAGGTCACAGATATAGCCTCATCATAGCTAGATTTTATCATGCCTTTGAGGGTCAACTTATTCTTTCTCTCCACAAGGGCCTGGTGGCTATACCCATGACAGATGAAACAGTCTTCCTGAAGATGAACCGGGCCTGAGCAGCACACACACAAGTCATGACCATCAGAATATGGAAGTTTACAGTCACACTTCTGGCATCTCTTGAAGCCAGAAGTGCCTTTAGACTTTTCAGCCATGTCAGTTAACACACACACACACACACACACACACACACACACACACACACACACACACACACACACACACACACACACACACACAAACCACAAAGGAAAAGGAGAAAACTTTTTTTTTTTAAAGGGAGTACCAACAATGGTATCAAAAAGTTACCATAATGGTAAAGGGAAGGGGAAATGGAAGGTACCAGCAATGGTACGGTAGAGGAAAGGAGGGAGGCTACCAACAATGGTATACCAAGGAAAAACACACAGAGGTTAAGTAAAGAAGAGAGCTGGGTAACTATGAAAGAACTAAAGAAATAGACATAAGGAGAAAAATACAGAAGATGTTAAATAACACTCACAAAATTGAAGAAATTGCTAGCTCAAGATTTTATCATATCTTTGAGGATCAACTTATTCTTTCTGTCTATAAAGGTCCGGTGTCTAAACCCATGACAGATGGAACAGTCTTCCTGAAGATGCACTGGGCCCAAGTAGCACACACACAAGTCATGACCGTCAGAATTTGACAGTTTGCGGTCACACTTCTGGCATCTCTTGAAGCCAGAAGTGCCTTTAGACTTTTCAGCCATGTCAATCAACACACATACACACAAGAAAGAGAAAGGAAAAAACATTTTTTTTTTTGTTTTAAAGGGAGTACCAACAATGGTATCAAAGAGTTACCATAATGGTAAAGGGAAGGGGAAATGGAAGGTACCAGCAATGGTACGGTAGAGGAAAGGAGGGAGGCTACCAACAATGGTATACCAATGAAAAAGACACAGAGGTTAAGTAAAGAAGAGAGGTGGGTAACTACAAAAGAACTAAAGAAATAGACATAAGGAGAAAAATACAGAAGATGTCAAATAACACAAATTGAAGAAATTGCTAGCTCGAGAGCTAACAGGAGAGGAATGCGTCTGGCACTTTTAAGTGGCAAACGAGATCTGAGGAAATCTTAAGAGGAGCCTTATGGGTAGAGCTAAGCTCGAGAGTTTTTGGAAGGAGGAAGCTGGAATAACAGCCGAGTCAGTTCTGAGATACGGAACCGAACCCACAGTCAAGGATTAAGCGAAGACTGACAACATCAGATCCAGAGCTCCCAGTTTCTCAGTTTTCATATTATCTTTTGTTTAGTCTCTTCCCACATATCCTTAACTACCATAATAGAATCCTTTTTATTCCATACTCCTAAATACTTAATTTTATCATGTCCCCATAAATATGAGTATTGCTGGACTAATTCATGTGTGTGTTTTATCTTCATTAATTTTATATCCTGAAAAGGCTTGAAACTGTCTCAAGATGTTCCACAACACTGAGATGTTCTTTTCTAGTTTTATCAGGTACAAAATTAATATTGCCTGCAAATAAAGCCAACTTTTCTTGATTTCCATATCAATTAAATCCTATAATTTTTGAGTCTCTGATTTTTTGTTGCCTACATCTCTAAATATAACAAAAATAAGGGGGGAGGGATAACCCTGCCTGATTCCTCTGTTCAGATGCAATTTGTCAGAAAGGAAACCTCCCACATTAACTTTTGTCACTAATCCCTCATATATCCTCCTAGTTAACTTATTATTGTATCAGTGAATGCAAAGGCTTCCATTGTCCTGCTCATAAAATCACAGCTTACTCTTGTGAATACTTTCTTTGCATCAAAACCCACCAACAACAGTGGTATTTTCTTACACTCTGCTTTTCTGTGGATCATCAATGTTTTCCTATCAATGTTGTCAAATGTTTGCCTCCTCTTCCACAAAACCACATTAATCCATATCTATCAATTTTGACAACTACTTTGCCATTTCTTTAGGTATTATAGACATAAACACTTTAAACACTTTATAATCATGGTTTAAAACTGAAATGGATCTATAAAAAGTTGGGTCTGATGGGTCTTCACCATCTTTAAGTATTACAGCCAACAGAGCTTTCTTCCAGGATGTCAGTGCTTCTCCTCCTTTTTACATACTGGTAAACAAAACCTTCCAGATTTTTATCACTTTCTTCCCTCCTAACTTCCAAACTTCCACAAGAATATCATCTGTTCCTGGAAACTTTCCTGCAAATTAATTGCATGTCACCATTTTTATTTCCTCTGTTCTGATTTTAACTGTTAATTGTTGAGCCTTATCTACCTCCAATTTTGGCACACTTAGGTCTTCCATAAATATTTCCATGGTTTGCAACCAAAACTTGAAACTGCATCGGTCGAGCAGCATATGGTCGACTTGCAGTTTCCAAGTTGGCATAATTTCAAACCAAAAACGATCAAATACACTACAGTGAATGGATAGTGTAGGTTGTTATTTTGGGTTCAAAATTGTGTAGGGAGGTCGCAGTTCAGTGAGGAACAGGGAATTAGTCCATTTCCTCACTGTAGTGTGATCTCAGATTTGGTAACTGTAATGTGCAGGGGGTGTGGGGGCACAGGGGGACATAGCCGTCTGCAAAATAGTACAATTAATGTACCATTGACCATTGAATGTAACAGTATGTTAATGTGCATATCATGGGTGACTGACATCACCTCCTGCTATGTCAAACTCGTTGAACCAGAAGTTCGGGTATGTCATTTCCGACGTTCTGCTTTTTAGACAGAAATCAGAAATCAACATTTTAAAATGACATTATGGTCATTCAGTGGAAGCATTTTCAAGAATATGATAGAAAACATATTTCCATTTGTGCTCATTCTTGATTTACACATTTATCTGGTTTATACAAATTTTTATAAAATTTTCAAAATAGCTCTAATACTTTTATAGGATCTCTAGATATTTTTTCATTATAGGCTCCCTAAGTTTTTCAACAACCCTTTCTATTTTCTGTTGCCTAAGTTGTTGTGCTTAAAGTTTTTATGCTCCGGAATTATTACGAAAAAAAAAAAAAACAGTTGCTTAACAGTCATCTTTGTAAACTTGTGCATATTATCCAGATATTCCCTATTTTAATTGTACTACGCCACAGTTGCGCCTCTTCTTGTTCTTGAGATTCTGTGTGTTCTGCAATACTTTAACCATTGCCAGTTCTCTAAATAATTCCTTTTACTTCTTAAATATACTTCTTTTTCTTATATTTCTACTCTATTTTTCACAGCCACTTTTATTTTATCCCATTCACTAGCAATAACTAGGAAATTTCTATCTTCCCCAATAACTCTCCAAATAATTTCCACCACCCATTCCTTAAATTCCCCTCTTTTGAACAGGTAGGTGGCAAAGTACCAGTTTCTCATTTTTACTTCATTACCCTACATTTTTATTTTATTTGTTATTTGTTCATGATATGAAATTGTTATTGGATGTGTGCCAAAGCTTTCAGTTAAATGCTCATGCTCCTGTGAAATACAGTCTCTGTCTAGTCTAGTTCAGTTATTGCACCTAGGGTATAATATGTAAATTGTCTCCAAGTTCCTACTATACATCTTCCATACAAAATATTTTGATAAATGTCTTCAGAAATCTACCCTATTATTTTATATTTCCCTTCTAGATCTCCCAGACATATTCTCACTGTTGTAAATCAAATTCCAGTCACCACCTATAAGTAATATTTTGCTAAATTCTAATTATTTCTTCTGAAATTTTCTTAAGTTCCATGCTAGCAGTTTTTAGTTGAAATATAATTACTTGCCATCATAATCTTCCTCTCTTGCTAGTAGCCCTTTTAGTTGAAATATAAATACTTGCCAGCATAATCCTCTTCTCTTGCTAGTAGCCCCTTTACTACCACAAATCCACCATTATTATCTTTTCCCCCCTCTTCTATTACCATTGGAGCTTCTCTAGCAATTAACATAAGTACCACCTTTTCCTTTTCCCTGATAATCTGCTGAATATCACTCCTGGAATACTTTCTTTATTGAATTCCCAGCTCACTTCTTTCCAAATGTGTCTCCTGTAGCATTGCTATTTGTAATCTGCATTTTGTAATACAATTCAATACTCCTTCCTTTTTGTCTATACCTGTGAGGCCATTTACATTCCAAAATAATATAGATAGTGTGGCCATCATGATAAAAACGTTATTACTCCCATTACATTTTACTATTATTATTATTGTTTTATATATATATATATATATATATATATATATATATATATATATATATTTATTTATGACATCTTTTTGAATGTCTGTTTCCAACTTTTGTGTTATATGTACCAATTATTGTTTTGCAGGTTGATCTTTTATGCACTTATTTCTTGTCATCTCCATTTTTATTTATTTTTATTTATTTATTTAACTTTTGTTGACTGGGAAAGTCTGACTAAGACAGAGCCCATTTTTAGAGAAGGCCTTGGAGAAATGCTCCAGATGCATGTCTTTGGAATGTGGGATGAAACCAGAGTACCCAGAGGAAACCCATGCAAATGCAGGGAGGACATGCAGACTCCACAAAGAAGGCACCCCATCCGAGAATTGAAATGGAGAACCTCTTGCTGTGAGGTGACAATGTTAACTGCTGCAAACTGCACCTCCCCTACATTTGAACCTATGTCATATATTACAAGATGTAAAATCCTAAAAAACAAAACAAAAAAAGCTGGCAGATACATTTGTTGAGTAATTTATCACTATGTTGCTACACACTTGGGGTATTACATTGCTTAACAGTATACTGTGTTTTCACAAATGTGCTTTGCAGCATATAATTAAATACTGACATATACAGTATAAGACTGCATGGCATGTAGAATAAACTCTAAAGAGCTGTATGGTCTGACACCATTTGTGATGTGCCAGTATACATGGCCAGTAAGTGTTATGGGGAGAAAGCTCACTGTAGGCCACATGAAACAATGGTGCAAGTTAACTATGACTGGTGTTCTCCATAATTTGGTAGGCATGGACTGTAACTATATCTCAGAACCAATATGACAAGCAGACTAGACAGCCGGGCTTCAGGCATTGTAGAAAGAGCATGTGTTTTCTTGTGATTAGCTTCTGTACGTATCAAGGGAGAAACTCAGGCAGGAGAATATGAGCCAAGCTGCCAGCATCAATAGAAGTGGTGAACAGTGCCAACACCTGAGGTCTGTCAATAACGATTGGCATCTAAGATATACATATATGATTTGCTGTAGAGTTTGGGAATGTGCAGCACAGTACTGGATAAAAAGGATTTGCTGTGTTCACATTATACTACACATGATAATATAGCATTACCAACACTATCCATGTGATTTATTACCTTTTACCACTTTTTATGACATAGTAGACATCAAAAATGCCCTTTTGGTCATTAACCTAGTAAACACCTATGAATCTATGAAAATTCCACCAAGTGATGGGAGTACAGAAAACAGAGAGACATAAACAAGAAGAAAAAGAAAGCAAAACTACATACTGCTGTGTCAGCAGGATGTAATGAGTTCCCTGCTCACAGATGAGCATGCAGGCTATTATTTTTTTCTGATGATACTAATTGCTGTGCTGAATTATCTGCTTTGCACTTGAGATATTGTCTGGTGTGGCTTTAGCTGCACTGGAGACTACCATTACTGCTTTACAGAATGTGTCCTTTCATCACTGCAACTTACAAAAGTGTCTCCAAACCTGCCTAGGTACATTTGTAGAACAGAGGATGAGCACATGGGATTTAGAATGCTTGCATGAGGCTTTTGGACTGGCTAAAGACAGAAAGACTGTCAGTAAATATACTGTATATGTATGTATGTATTTATGTATATTATGGACAGGATGTGCATGCTGGGTTGGCCATAGTTATACTATGACTTGTTCCATTCCTGAACACAGGTGAGCATATGAGCTGCTGTACATCTCTGCTAAGTTCCTTGTGGTTCCATGTCCACAGTGTAGGAATTCTTTATTTTTCCTCTGGTGAATAAGACACAGAACTCTGTTAATGCAGAAGCATGTCTCAGAGTTGTGGTTCAGAGATGAATGGATTAGCAATAGGCATGACTGTATCAAAAACTAACCACAAGTCTATGACTGAGACATTATATAGCTATGATGGGTTTTCCAGTGCTGCTGTTTGTTACAATGTGCAGTGCTAAATGTTACTATACTTTAAGAGGTGTCCTGCTGCTTATAACAATGTAAATGATGTTGTATATGTATTATGCATGCCTGCTACTATATTCTGGACTGTACACATGACTGTAAACTATAGTAACATTATATACACAGTATGAATTAGAAGTGTTTGTATTTTCCCTTGCACAATGCATGGTGGATATTTGGCTAAATTTAGTTTTTGTATATGCATGCCTATTAAAGATGTCGGGAACTACTTTAATTGATGCTGTTGTGGTTAGGTGGTACCATATCTGTATATCTGTGTGCCACTATACACCTAGGCATGAAGACACACATTGTATAAACACATCTTCACCATATATATTATTACCACTGCAATACTGCACATAGTTGCTCTAGGTATCAGAATATCCGTAATGATATACTGGGATGTGTTGTGTTTTCAGTGTGTATAACATGAGGTGCCATGGAACTTTAAATACAACAATAACATATACCCAAGCTGGACAACATGGGTGTTGTAAGAGACTGTGCAGAACATATGAGCATTACTGCTAGTCTATGGAACACACGCCATAAGAGAATCTATTAGAAGTTTGTAGGTAAATACTAGGTTAGCTGCCCTTGTGGGCCATTTTAAGTTTAGCCAATTTCCTTTTCAAAGGTGATAATCAGAGCCTGTTAGTTGTGTCTGTTAGGTAAATACCTTAACCATTTTGCCAACCCCCAACAGGAGTATTAACCTCTTCTTGGAGAAACTCAAGATGAGGAAGTATTTTAGGAAATACACATTTCATTATTCATTTGTGGCTGGTTGTTTATTTATGTATTTTCTGCATTTTGTTAAGTGTGTAGCTCTCATCAAGCATATGAGATTTTTACAAGAGAGACTCAGGCTTGTATTTTTATGGAGAAAAGGACATTTGTTCAAGATAATATGAAATATTGTCCACTTTCAAGGTACAGCACCATGCCAAAATGCATAAAGCATGAAGACTATACTTCTCTAGAAATATGAGAATGTTTGATTCCTCTACATTCAATTAAGTTCTGAGTTCCATTAAAGGGTAATTTCTGTACAGGGTACAATTAGATGATGCTGTGTTTATTAATGTGCTAAATAACCTGGCTTTCATGCACAAATGGCATGTTAGAACTGGGAATCTGACCGGGATTACATTGGAAATTAAGATATTAGTGGAAATGAAAGATCAGCTGTGGGCAGTTGATCACAGAATAAAACTGGGATCTTACCATGACAGATTCAAAGAGGAACACAATAGGGTTACGATATTATTATTTCTCTCTCTCAAAAAGGTTTATGTCAATCAACAACATCTATAAGACAGCTACTCTAAAAAGTGCTGGAAGAGTGCCGCCCAGCTTCCACATGTTGGTGATAGCTTGACACCATCACCTTCCTCCCATCTGTGTGACAGTGATGTGACTGATTAGACTGTATTCTATTTTCATAACCCCAAAGAAAAGATCACCTCAACTGACTACAGTGTTCTTCCCACCCATGAGTATCCACATTTCACTTTAAAGATAGAGAGAGTATATAAAATATGCTAAAACATAAATCTATAGCTACAGCCATTAACAGTTTACCTTCAGAATTTCTGAAAATTGTGGCCAGATCCATTATTTAACAGTTTTATATCCTAATTAACTGTTCTATCAAACAAGGTTATTTATTTAACATTTGTTGACTAGGAAAGAGCCTATTTTCAGTAGAGACCTGGGAAGAAATGCTCCAGATGCATGTCTTTGGAATGTGGGAGGAAACCAAACTACCCAGAGAAAACCCATGCAAACACAAGGAGAACATGCAGGCTTCACACAGAAGGCACACCAGCTGAGAACTGAACCAGAGAACCTCTTGGTGTGAGGTGACAATGTTAACCGCTGCACTACTGCTCTGCCCAACCATCTATCTGGAAATAGGTGGTGATTGTTTCACTGGAAAAAGGTGGACCTTCATTTTCACAAAACAATTACAGATCTACAGTGTTCTTGTTACCAAAAAATCTTAGCAATAATGTATGTATGCTCAGGTCCTACAGCACCTAACCATCTCTAACTGAATTCTAAGCTATCAGCATGGCTTTTGACCAAAGCATGGGATAGATGCACCACTCTTGCATGTTGCTAAATACAGTTGTATTCACCTCTATTGTAACAAATGTGTAAGGCACATTTTATTCTGAGCTCTCAAAAGCAGTTGACTTTGTTTATCATGACAAGCCTATAATGGTCCTGGTCAGCTGTGGACTTTTTTTCTATCGTAATGGAACACTTCTCTGTCAATCTGAAAACAGTAAAAACTGCAAGAAATACCCATGTAAGCTAAAATACCTTAAACCTCCTGTAGTGGGTGCCCATGGGATATATGCAAAGGAAAACTTCTTAAACGTATAATGTTTGAGCTACATGGCTTCTGAATGCCTGTGACATTTTACTTTTTAAGTTTTTATGGGTGCAAATAAACACAAACCCCACCAGCTGTAGACATGCATGTTTCAGATGTTTTTTGACCTTGTCAATGCAGATATACTTTAGAAACACAGAGCTTAAAATTAAGCCTGAGGTCCTTGAACATTAGTGTACTTGAAAAATATCCCAATGGTTCTAAAGTATAGCCAAACAATCTACTTGTACTATGCTGACTAGGCCAAAAAAGGCCAAAACATGCATGTCTACAGCTAGTGAGGGTTTGACTTTATTGCCCTGAATGTACCCACAAAGACTTAAAAAGTAAGAAATCATGGGCATTCAGAAGCCATGTAGCTGAAACACTTTTATGTCCTTAAGGGGTCATTTGCATACATCCCATAGGCAATCACAACAGGAAGTTTAAAGTATTACACAGTGAAGATAATAGCTTGGCTAGGTCTTTCTTCCAGTTGTTACTGAATGGTTTGCCTTTGTGACCATTTAATCTTTTTGTTTGAACATCTGTTTAAAAACAGAGGATACTGTAGGTATTACAGTGGAAAAGGGCCAACCCACAGTCCCTTTCAATTGGTTCCAGTGTCCTTCAGAGCTCATTGTTAGATTTATTGTTATTCACAGCATTTGTAAATGACATGACAAACCATTGTGAAGATTCATTGCCTATGCAATATGTCCCTGACCTTAGTATTGCCTACATGACCCGACTCTTGACACTGTCATTTCCAACATGCAGTCATATTTCCATTCATTGCAACTATGGCTTAATAACATTGCATACATACATACACACATACATACATACACACATACATATAAATATTTCAAGCACTGACATTAATGCTCTTCTAGCTTGCCAATATACCAAAACATGTGTTACCATAATAAGTGCCCAGGCTGTTTTTAAAAATGCCCAAACTAGTACTGGATTTAATGTAATTTGGTAGTCTGTTCCAGGCATCAGCTACTCTGTCAGAGAACCAGTTAGTACACTTCTCATTCCTATGGAATCTGATGATTCTCTAGTACTTTTTGATAACTCCAACCATTCTCAGAGGTAGTTGTCTGTAAATGCCCTATATACCTGAATAAGACCTCCTCTTAGATATCTATAAGAGACACTGTACAAGTTCAGATACTTTAGTCTTTCATAACAACTTAAATTTTCACATTGATGGATGCCCTTGGTATATATCCACTGTACTCTTTCCAGTTTACTCATGTTTGTTTTCTTATAGAGTTTTCCATACTCAAGTTTGGGTCTAATGTAACTAACAAACGACTTCATCATTTTTGAGTTCATAGACTTTATAAATCTTTTTATACAATCTACAGTTCTTTAACTATCATTAATCAAACTGGTTGATATGATTAGAAGAACTCATAACTAGATCTACCCATATACCCAGGTCCTTAAATTAGTCTACAGTTTCAATCACTGTGTGCTGTATTAAATATTCACCTTTCAGTTTATGTCTCCCAAATCTCATGTGCTTAGTTTTTTATGTATTTATCAGTATATTATTCTCCTGTGTCCAAATGGTCAATTTAGTCAAGTTATTTTGTAGACATGCCTTATATGTAACACATGCACTGAATTTCAGGTTGTCTGCATATAGACTGTAGAACACCTCAGATGAAGAAGTTAGGTCTGAAAGATGCAATCTAAACAAGTAAGGGCCTAGGACAGAGCCCTGTGGGACACCTTGACTGTAACCAAGGATTTCACCTGCCCAGGTGCTGTATGATGCTTGCCATGTCCTATTTGTAAGCCATGCAGCTATCCATCTTATGAAGAGTACATCAATACCTAGTTGTTCTCATTTATTGATCAGCATTTTGTGTATGACCCTGTCAAATGTTTAGGTTAAATCTATATAAATGACATCACAGCACAATTTTTCATTAATAGTTGTTATTACATTGTTGTATAACATCATATTACAGGTGGTAATAGATCTATTTTCAACATATGCATGCTGGTATATGGTTTCAAGTCCCAGCCTATCCAGTTTTGAGAATAACTTATCCAATATTACCTTCTCAGTTATTTTTCCACAACATGAAAGTAGACTTAAGGGTCTGTATGACTCTGGGTTTGTCCTACTCCCATTTTCCTTGAAGACAATTTAATAAGCGCATGTCTCCAATCTTGAGGAATCTCCCTATATTTACATGACCTAGTGAATAATAGATATAATAGTACCGTAAGTTCTTGCTGAAGTGTTCTCATGTCATTGTTACTAATTCTGTCTCCTCCTTGTGCTCTGTTTGGATCCAGTTTGTGCAGTTTTTTTTCAATATAATCTAATCTGACTCCAGTGTCTAAGGATGCCTGGATGTCACTAGGACAGCTTATCACCCCTTTTGTGGAACCAAACTGTTTTCCATAAGATTTTCTAAAAAAAAAAAATATATATATATATATATATATATATATATATATATATATATATATATATATATATCATCTTTTGAATATATATATATATATATATATATATATATATATATATAAAATCTATTGTGTCTGAGAATAAATTTTAGAATCTGCAAACAGTTTATCAATTTGTATGTCTTTACTCTTTCCACGTGTTATGTATCTATAAAAAGGTTTCCTATTATGCTCAATATCTTTATATATAAATTTTCTTCAAATTTTTCTTGATCTTGTCTCACACTACGCTTAATGTGTTTGTACACCTTGTTTATTTCAGATTTCAAAGTTGTAGTTCAACTTGTCTACCATTTCTTATATGTTTTGTCTCTCACCTTAATCAGATATCTTGTTCTTATGGAAATATATCCTCCTGACATTGTATGCCTAGATCCTGATGCTAAACATTTTTTTTTCAGCACTCAAACAATTTATCTTTCAAAACTTTCCACATTATTTCTGCAGTTTTTCCACTGGACACCTCACTCCTGTTAGTTTTACATAGTGACTGTTTTGATTCCATATAATCTGTAATTAACCTTCTGTGCATTGGTTTAGATTTCAGTTTGGCAGAATTATCTAGCAACAACTTAACCTTTATAACCCCATGATCAGTGCATATCAACGGTGGTAAAACTTGACTTGAAGTAACAGTAATTTCTTTAGGAACGCAAACAATCTGTCCCCTGGTAGTTTTTTTTTTTTTACAATCTGAAGCAATTGTTGTTCCTGAATATACGTTGTGAATAATTTCCTTAATAATGTTGTTGGATCATGATTACTCCAGTCTGTTTCTGGTAAATTTAAGTCCCCAGCTATTATTATTCTTCCTTCCTGTGCCTCATGCAAGAAATGTATGAATTCCTTTAGGTCATCTGCACTTGAGTTTGGTGGTTTATACACTCCAACACTTGTTATATGTTCCAAGGTTGTCTTTATTGTCACAGGTACACAGTCTATAGTTATTGGTGTTATAATTGAACATGTAATAATCACAGGTCTCATAAATATCTTTAATCCCTGTCATAACACCTCCACCTGATATTTTGTTAGAATGTCAGTTACAGTAAAAACATTTATACCCTGACAGAACTGGTTTCCAGTCATTGTTCTTTAACCATGTTTCACAAACAATAACATCAATCTTGTGGGAACGTAACAAATTTTCCAATAAAAATTTTTTATTAATGCTGCTAGCATTAACAACCAGCAGAGATACATCAAATGTTGCTATCTGTGAACCGTAAACTGCCAACTGTGAACATTAACCTGCGCCATAATGCCAGCAAAGCTGCCAGTGCAATTTTATTTATTTATTTATTTAACTTTGTTTGCCAGGATAGTCCGACTGGACAAGTGCCTGTTTTCAGTGGAGTCCTGGGGAGAAAAACTCCATAAGTTTACAGAGAGAAGAATAATTTACAAGAGATATTACAGAGTAGTAGCATACAGATTGTAGACTTTACAGCAGTTAGTATAAAATAAGAGGATATTACCCCTTTTGGTTGAAAATACAAGTGTACAAAATATACAATGAGAGTAGATAAGAACCTGGTAGAGCATTGCAAGATATTTCACAGTTAAATAAGAATATATAAATGTTTAAGTTTCCATATATACATTCAAGCAAATATACATGTAACAGCATATATACATAAACACATACACACACACACACACACACACACACACACACACACACACACACACACACACACACACACACACACACACACACACGTACATACACTCATATATAGGTTATTGTTCACACATGGGTAGGTATAGTTAGAGTGCGTTGTTTGTGTTGTCCAAGACAGGTGGGGTATAGAAATAGTATGTGGATGAGGCTTCAGGGGGTCAATTACAGTTGCAAAGATGGTTGGCGAAGAGGTATATTTAAAGTAGGCTTTTGAAGGATGGTGTGGAGTTTTGTAGTCTGAGGTCAGGGGGAAGGTTGTTCCATATTTTCTTCAGAAAACAGCTACTTTATGAAAACAAATTCTTCTTCTAATATATATATCTTACCCTGACTCTGTCAAAGTCAGTTCTTCACATAAGCTCCAACAGCTGATTTCCAACTGAAGAAGGTAGTTCTGCCAAGCTTCTGGGTTGTATAAACATGGGAATGCTGTAGTAACCAGGACAAACTAATACATTAGTAGACTATGCAGGTTGAAGTATTTTTCCCTCACAAAATTCTAAGATCACTATAGGTTCATAAGATGATACTAGGCTGTTGGCATGGAGGCATTTATAAGCCTAGCCAAGAATTTTGCCCATGCTCCCACAAAGTCAGCACCTGTTTCTCCTGTCCAACAGGGACACAGGTGGGATCCAGGGGTGTATTTCCTGTTTCCCATCCAGTCATCCAGGTTCCTCTTAAAGAGGGCCAGAGAGGTATTCTGCTTGACATGGAGAGGAAGTCTATTCCACAGATGGGTAGTCTTTGAGACACAAATCTATCCTGCCAACAAGTTCTATGAATGCCACAGACCAGGATGAGGTCTTGTGTGTGGATTGTGTAAGTGGAGTTTCACTTATGGATATGCAGCAACTCCATCAAGGCTGGGTCTGAGATGGCCTTATATGCTAGACACAGGTCACCTCTGAGCAGTCTGTATGAGACTGAGTAGAGGGACAGGACTTGTAGTCTATCTGTATAGGATCGGTGTTTGAGACCCTGGATTTTCCTGGTCAGGAATCTCTGTGGTCTCTTCAGCTGCTGCATGTTCTTGACAAGGTACAAAGAGGGGGGCATTGTACTCGGTAATGGGTCTGATAAGGGAGGAGTACAAGGATGTTATGACCTCCTTGTTCGGGGATGAAATACCCTTACTTATGAGGTAGGCCATGTAGAAAGCCTTCCGTACAAAGGAGGCAACATGGTGGTCAAAAATCAGCTATCAACCTGGGTGCCCACGTTCCTCATGACCGATTGCATGCTCAGTACGTTGCTATTAATGTGATAATTAGTGGGGATGCCATTTTCCCCAAAGGGGATAATGATGCATTTCTTGGTATTCAGTTTGAGGCCATGCTTCTGGCACCAGTCATTAGTTTGGGTGAGGCTCTCTTGGAGGATGTCCACATCACTAGGGGAATTTAAGACAGTGCAACTGCAGCGAAAACCCTGCACGTATGGCTACTGCCAGGTCCCAAAAAAACATCAGTGCATAAAAAGTAATAAACAAGACCAGCAATTCAGGCATCAATCAAATTATTTAATTTAGGTGCAAAAGCACATACAAGAGTGAAAAACAGACCGGTTTCATCTATAACATTAGTTAGCCTTCCTCAGTGTAGTTAAATCCAAAAAACAAACACTCCTTATATATATATCTCAACAAGACATGTGACCTTTCAAAATTGTTCATTTAAACCAGGTGTGAATAAGCCTCCTAATTTAATTATCCACTTTTTTCTTTTTTATTTAATATAGCATGCCAACCAGTTTTGTTGTTCCTTGGTCCATTAATTTTATCAATTATTGTAAAACTAAAGGATGCTTTAGCATGTGTTAAACAGTGTTTGTATAGGGCATTCATGATTTTATGATTTTTAACTTCACTAAGATGTTCTGATATCCTAATTCTTAGTGGTCTAGAAGTCTGTCCTACATAAAAAGCAGAACACTGACAACTGACTAAATAGATAACCCAGTTGGTATTACAGTTGGCAAAAAAGGGGATATCAAAGACCCGAGATGTATTTTTGCTACTAAAAGTCCTAGTTTTAAGAATTTTGGGACAATAGACACAATGTCTACAAGGATGACAACCTATTAAAGGTCCCCTTAAGAGGGTAGTTTGTAGTTGTGGAGTATCCCTGAGGTGTCCTTTTTTATAATGGTTAAGGATAGAACCCAAATTCCTCCATTTTCTGAAGGAGAAATGGCATCTATCACCTAGGATTTCACCTAGCCTAACATCAGCCAACAGTATATTCCAGTGATGTTGCACATGTTCCATCAGAGCACCTGTATTCCTACCATAGGTAACCACAAACCGGGATGGTGACTTACTGTCATCATTTTTTTGTTTATAAAGGAGAAGGCTATCCTGTGTCATATTATCAACCTTATTCTGGGCTTGTAAGACGTCCTCCATTTTATACCCTCTGTCCCTAAATCTGGACATCAGTTCATCCCTATAGTATTTCTGCTTGGCAGGCTCAGAACAAATCTGTTTTACCCTCATACACTGTGATTTAGGAATGTTCCTACAAATATGGGGTGGATGGTAGCTGGTGGCCTGGAGCAGAGAGTTATATTCGGGGAATTTATGATACACTTCAGTAACTAGAGTGCGATCTAGAGCCCTTGATACCAAAACATCCAAAAATGTGATTTTATCCCTATGATAGCTCAACATAAAGTGAATTCCCCTTCTGTTCTCATTCAAGTAGCTAACAAATTCTTGGAGATATTCAACATCTGATCTCCAGCCCAACCAGCAATCATCCAGATATCTTTTCCAGATATCCATTTCCCCCATAAGCAAATTATGGGAGTCATCATAAATAAGCTGTTCTTCGATATATGCCATAAACAAATCAGCATATAATGGCTCAAATGACGGCCCCATAGCAGTACCCCGAACTTGTAGGAAACATTTATTTTGATAAAAAATAATGTTCTTTGTTAACACGTTCTGCAAGAACAAGCAAGAATGTATTGAAACCAGGGAGGGTAAAGCCCAGATTTGTATAACCAGAATTCAAGGGCATCTATACCAGCCCAATGGGGGATATTAGTATAGAGGGCTCTCACATCTGATGTACATAATAACCAATCGGGTTCCAATTGTGTTTCTGAAATCACTTGGAGAAACTCAGTGGTATCCCTGATTCTAGCCTGTACCCATTTCAATAGTGGTTTAAGATATTTTGTAAGGAACTGTGATAGGTGTTCAGTCAATGAGCCCTTCCAAGAGAAAATAGGTTTCCCTGGTGGATTGGTAGGGTCTTTGTGGATCTTAGGCAAAAAGTATATATATTGTCAACTGGGATCAGAGATAGTTAAATGTTGCTTTGTAGTTTTGGTAATAATACCTTCCTCCATGGCTAAATCAAGAAACTCATCAATCTGCTTCTTGAAGTAAGAGGTGGGGTCAATGTGCATGTATGTATAGTAGTGGGCATCCAAAAGTTGTCTCATAGCCTCTTCGTCATACCGTGTCCAGTCCTGGACCATCACAGCCCCACCCTTATCAGCACCTAGGATAACCAGTTCATGATTATTGGCCAGTCTGGAAATACACTCCATTTCAATTTTTAAAATGTTATGCGGCTTGGGTGTGAACTCCCTAGAGAGAAAATGTAGATCTTTAAGAACGAGACATGGAAAAGCTCTCCGATCTTGTAGCCCAGACAGGTATGACCCTAGCCCTGAGTAGCATTCTGCCATCACCCAGAATGATACTGCAGTACAAGGACAAAATGATTGACTTCAACAATTGGCTAAGCTTCTGGTGTCATTCTAAGGGGATCCAGTATCTGTCTACTTGGGATGACGTGGTCGACAGACCACAATGCTTTGCCACAGATGGCCTGCACCTTTTGCCCCTGAGATTCCGGATACTGGCTAAGGCTCTTTCTGCCCCTATAGTGCCTTTTTTAGGCAGGGTTCAAATGACAAATTCACCACCATAGCAGGAACAGGCAAGAAAAAACTGAGGGCAATGCTACTCAATGCTAGAAGTCCAAATCTCAAAATGCACTTACTCGAGGCACTCCTTAAAATGGAGAACACTGATATCTGTACAGTGACTGAGACCTAGTTCAAGGCTCCAGAGAGCACCCCTGCACTACCAGGCTATAATTCATACCACACTTTTTGGCCATGTAACCTGGACTGAAACACCAAAGGCGGAGGTGTGTCCATATTCATTAAGGATATCCACACCTCCAGGATAGTTGCTCAGCATAATGTATCCGAGGTTATCCAAGTGCAACTAACTCTGGGCAAAACTGCAATTCAAATTGTAGCTTGCTACAGATCCCCCACCATGCCCCAGGATTCCCACTTCTCTTTTCTTGATGTACTGGAAAATATTAGGGTTCAACCAAACAACCTAATAATGGGCGACTTCAACTACCCCACCATTAACTGGGAAAACTACTCATGTACCAACTCCTTAGCTCAACATTTTCTGGAATTTATAGACTCCAATGGCTTGGATCAACATATCCACACCCCCACCAGGGGCAACAATATCCTAGACCTAGTCATTGCCAACATGAGTGACCAGTGTTCCACACCTGAAGTCAACTCCTCGTTGGTCCAATCCGACCATAAGGTAATTACCCTTGATATCCACATCCTGCCTCCACCCCCTGTTAAGGAAACCATGGAAAAAATTTCTCTAAAGCCAGACTTCATGCTTCTTAAGACAGAAGTGGTGAACTTCATGACACCCATGCAGATGGACAATACAGTTACGACTGCTGAATCCTACACAAATGCACTCTATAAGTACTTACACGAGTGCATGGATTGTGCTATCCAAAACAGAACCAAGACACTATCCTCCAAAAAAAGGAAGCCAATCTGATGGTCCTCTGCCATAAACAAACTGTACAACAGAAGGAAGAAACTGTTGTAAAAGAGAGTAAAATCCCATGAGTGGAGGAGCTCCCTGGTCAGCCTCAGTAAGAAGTTGAGATCCCTTCTAAGATCCTCCAAAGCTAGCTATGAAAACAACATCACCACTAATTCTAAGAACAACCACAAAGCATTCTATAGCTATGTCAAGAATCTCGATGGGAACACCCAGATCTGCTCTGAATTGCAGCACAATGGCACGAAAATTACAGAACCAACTGATATTTCCAACATCCTGGCAGATAGGTTCAGTGCTAACTTTATCTGCCCCTCTCACCCCCTAAAGGGCCCATATCTATACAAGAAGAATGCAGAGTCCCTGTAATCACAACTACACAGGTAAAAGCTGTACTGTCTAAAGCCAAAAACACAGCATCCATGGGATTGGACAACATCCCAGGCTGCGTTTTACATGAACTTCAGAACGAACTGACTCCCCAATTAAGCACCATGTTCAATAATAGCCTCGCATCAGGCTTTGTTCCCACTGAATGTTGCACAGCAACAGTTATCCCACTCCACAAAGGGGGAGCCACCACTGATCCGGGAACTATCGACCTATTAGCCTGACGAGCCTGGTCTGCAAGGCCATGGAACGTATCATCATGGAACTCATTAACAAAGATATTGGTAACCTCAAAACTCTGGATCCCACCCAATTCATGTTTGTGAAAGGCATATCATGCCTCCTGAACCTGACTGACTTCTTTGAGGCAGTTACCAAAGCCGTAGATGAGGGTAAGGTGGTTCACACAGCCTATCTTGACCTTGCCAAGGTTTTCGTCCCCATCCCCCATTCTGGAATTATAGTTAAACTCACTAAAATAGGTATAAATCCCTATGTCACAAGATGGGTTGCCAACTGGCTCACTGACAGAACCCACACTGTAAAAGTTGCAGACTCCAAATCTGATCTCAAAGCAATAACAAGTGGAGTACCACAGGGTTCCATCCTGGGGCCTCTCCTGTTTGGTATTTACTTCTACAGGCTAAGACAGAAGGCCTCTGGCTAATGAAGTTCACAGATGACTGCAAACTAGGAGCCATAGTCAAGTCCCCAAATGATGTGGACATCCTACAGAAGGGCCTCGATGAGACAGATGCCTGGTGTCAGAGCCATGGCCTCAAGCTCAATGCCAAAAAGTGCAGTGTCATCCCCTTTGGTAAAAACTCTGTACCCATGAACTACCACATAGGCGGCAGTCTACTTAACGCTGAATGTGTCATAAGAGATCTTTGGACCCAGGTGGACAGTAGTCTCTCCTTTGATAGTCACATCACCACAGTAGTCCGGAAGTCCTTCTACATGGCACACCTCATCATAAAAGGGTTCTCATCCAGGAAAAAAAGAGGTCATTGTTCCTCTCTACTCGACACTCATTAGACCCATTAAAGAGTACAATGTCCCTTTTGGAATGTACTTCACAAGACATCTGCAGCAGCTGGAAAGGCCACAGAAGTACCTCACAAAGAGGATTACTGGCCTCAAACAAATGCCCTACACTGACTGTCTCAAAAAACTCCAGCTTTACTCCATAGCATATCACCTACTCCAAGGTGATATCTGCCTAACATATAAAGCTATGTCAAACCCAGAGCTGTTGGACATGCTACACCTAAAGAAATCCCAATCCCTCCAAGCTACACGTTCTAGGGACCTAAGCCTTGTCACCACAATAAACAGGACATGTTGGAGGGATAGATTCCTGTCCCAGAGACTTCCCATACTCTGGAACAGGCTACCCATCTATGCCAAGTAAAGTTCTTCATTAACACTCTTCAAGAAAAATCTTGATGAGTGGATGGGAAATAGGAAATACACCCCAGGGATCACTTCTGTGTCTCTGCTCGACAGTGGCACAGGAAAATAACTTTCTTGGGTGGCATATGCCAGGGAACCTTGTTGGCTAGGCTTACTTGGGCCCTTGGGCTGATAGCCTAGTTACCTACCTATGAACCTATGAACCTATAAATCATATAATGGAATATGAGCACATTATAGTTCATAGGTGGCATAAACCCAGACTTATGGTATCTAAAATCATCCGACATATCCGATTCTCTGTCCTGAAAAAATATTTTGAGATTAAGGTTTCTACAAAATGCTAATACATCATTAACAAAAGCATCCTCAGGGACAAAGAATCCTGGTATGAAAGACAACCCTTTATTTAGTATACCAAGTTCAACAGGAGAGAGGTTATGAGATGAAATATTAAAAACATTATTTATTTCTTCGCAAACATTTGTATTAAATCTTCCATATTGGTTACAGCTCTGATGTTTTCTGCCCCCCCCCTCCTGGGTCTAAACCCAAAGGGCCATTGGAGTTCCTCTTTCTGTGGTGGCGAACCAGTGGTACCCACAATTTCCCCCTCTAAACCAGAGGATTCTTCACCCGAAGTATCCATACTGGACATGGATCCCTTTTTTAGTATGGATCTCAGCCGCTTCCTCTTAGGTGGATTCTTCCTAGATTGAACAAAATAAACATGCTTATCCTTACCCATATTGAAGGGGTCCCCCCTATCATAGTCAGATTGATCCCTCAAGAATTTTCTCTTCTTTCTATCGTTAAGCTGCTCCTCCAAGATAGTGAGTTCATGACTAAGTTTCTTCAAGCAGGACTTATAGATGGGCGATTCCTCATATGTTTTAATATCATCACATAATGTAGTGATGATCTCTATTTCACTGTCAATGATTCTGTTATGATGTTCAGCCAAAATCTCCACAAACCAAAGGGAGGCTTGTTGTTGGGCTTTGCCCCATGCTTTTAAAAGGATCTCATCAGGACTGCTAACCAGTGGTTGTAAGCGCACACGCAAGCCCCTAGGCGTGATTCCCTTAGTCAAATATGACCGAAACAACCTATAGTGCCAAACATTGTTTCGAAGCTGCTGCATATGCTTTGTAAGTTCCAAAAAAATCTTTTCACAACCTTCATCATTGGTTACTATATTGGTGCTATTCATTAGCCCATTAGGATTGCGCAAACCAAAAATAGCCAAATCATCCCTGTCTGAGGCAAGTCCCTGTAACAGGTTAGAAATATCCATCATGTGGTACACTAGAATAAAAAATTCAAAACATAGAGAATTTTTATGCCACGGTCTGGTAAAGCCATCGGTTTAACTTTAACAATCATGATACATATGCCATTTTTACACAGTTTTATTAAATTACCATTTTACATAAATATTATAATTAATTCACCAGTGACTTACTATAGACTTTATAGGATGTGTATTAATGTACATTTCTTATAACTAATTGTTTTGCATGTGATATTTAAAAATACATTTATATTTATTGAAATACATATCTGTTATTATTAGTTGCAATATTTAAAAAACAAAAATATCAGTGAGATATCAGATTTGATTGACAAAACTAATGTTAGTTTATTAACCTTGAAAAGAGCAAAATTATGAGCAAGTAATTTACTTATGATGCTTTTCAAGGTTGTGACCAATTTTAAAGATCATTGTCTATGTTGTAGGCAGTTTTTAAGGAATATTTAGTGACTGATGATTAATATTTATTTGATTGTATGTTTTATTGGATAATTACTGTTATTTAAAAGTGTTGTGTAACCTTTTTCAGTTACTCTGAAGAGGTTACATGTTACAAGGAATGAAAGCACTTATTATTAAAGTCTGGTTGTGTGCTTTTTTGCCTTGGATTTTTTTTTTCAGCATCAAGCTGATATATTTCTTTTTTAGGTTCATAGGTAGGTACTAGACTATCTGCCTGAGGGCATTTATAAGCCTAGCCAGAGTGTGTCGGCTTTCACCGCCCCATTCATTAATGAACTGATCCTCTGTTAAGCAGAGCCAATGAAGTGATCCCGGGGTGTATTTTCTGTTACCCATCCACTCGTCAAGGTTTCTCTTGAAGAGTGTTAGTGAGGGGCTCTGCCTAATGTAGTTTGGAATTTTGTTCCAAAGCATGGGGAGTCTCTGTGACAGGAATCTATCTCTCCAGCATGTTCTATTTATTGTTGTGGTGAGGTTTAGCTCACTAGAGTGTGTTGCTCACAGTGACTTGGATTTCTTTAGGTGGAGCATGTCCATCAATTCTGAGTTGGACATGGCTTTGTAAGTCAGGCAGAGATCACCTCTGAGTAAGCGATATGCGACTGAGTACAGCTGGAGATTTTTCAGTTGGGCTGCATAGGACATATGTTTGAGGCCAGTAATCCTCTTGGTGAGGTACTTTTGTGGTCTTTCCAGCTGTTGGAAGTATCTTGTGAGGTACATCCCAAATGGGGCATTGTACTCTATGATGAGTCTGATGAGTGACGAGTAGAGGGGCACTATAACCTCTTTATTTCTAGATGCAAACCCTTTAGTAATTAGATGGGCCACATAGAAGGATTTCCTAACTACTTTGGCAATATGATTGTCAAATGAGAGATTACTATCTACCTGGGTCCTCAGATCTCTTATTACTTCTTCTGTATTAAGGGGGCTGCCACCTATGTGGTAATTTGTGGGTGTTTTGTTTTTCTCAAATGGGATGACTATGCATTTTTTGGCATTTAGCTTGAGGCCATGACTTTGACACCAGGTGTCCGTCTCAGTAAGGCCCTTTTGGAGGATGTCCGTGAGCCGGAGAATCAATTATGGCTTCCAGTTTGCAGTCATCATTGAACTTGGTTAGCCATGGTCCTCCTGTGTTTGCCTGTATGTCTGAGAAGTATATGCCGAACAGTAGGGATCCCATGACCAAGCCTTGTGGGGCACCACTTGTGACTGGCTTAGAGTCAGACCTGGAGCTCACTATTCTTACCGTGTGAGTTATGTCTGTAAGCCAGTTGACAACCCATCTTATGACGTAGGGGTTTATGTGCAGACTGGTGAGTTTTTCTGTAATACCCAAGTGGGGAATGGTGTTGAAAGCCATGGCGAGGTCAAGGTGTGTGAACCACCTTTCCCTCATCTATGGCCTTGGTGATTGTCTCAAAGAAGTCACCAGGTTTAGTAGACATGATCTGCCCTTAACAAAGCCGAACTGAGTCAGGTCAAGTGTTTGGAGGTTCCCAATGTCTTTGTTAATGAGTTCCATGATGATGCACTCCATAGCCTTGCAGACCAGGCTAGTCAGGCTTATGGGGCAATAGTTACCAGGGTCAGTTGTGGCCCCTCCTTTGTGGAGTGGAATAACCGTTGCTGTGTGCCATTCTATGGGGACGTGGCCTGTGGAGAGGCTGAGGCTGAACAGCGTGTTTAGGTGGGGGGTTAGTTCATTCTGTAGTTCGTGCAAGATGCAGCCTGGGATACCATCTGGCCCCATTGATGCTGTGTTTTTGGCTTTTGAAAGGGCTGTTTTCACCTGTGCGTTTGTGATTTCCGGGACACTACACTTTTCCGGTATTGTTGTGGGCCCTTTTGGGGGTGGGGGGGTGAAATTTGCGCTGAATCTATCTGCCAGAGTGTTGGCAATATCAGTTGGTTCAGTATATTTTGTGCTATTTTGCACTAGTTCAGTGCATATCTGCAAGTTGCCACTTAGATTCTTAACATAGCTAAAGAAGGCTTTGTGGTTATCTTTTGAATCCTTGGCTATTTTTCTTACGAAATTAGCCTTGGATGATTTTAAGAGGGACCTTAGTTTCTTACTGATACTGATAAGGGATGTCATTCCTTCTTGGGATTTGCTTTTTTTCTGAACTAGTTTTCTCTTTCTATTGTATAACCTGTTTATGGCAGGGGTCCACCAGACCGGTTTGTTTCTCTTAGAGGAGTGAGTCTTGGTTTTGCTAGGGATGGCACGATCCATGCATCCTTGTAGGTGCTCATAGAGTGCATTTGTAAAGGTTTCTACATCTTGGGTAGCATCATCCTTTAGCCTGGATGCTGTAAAACTTACCACCTCTGTCTTAAGTAAGGTGAAGTTTGCTTTAGAAAAGTTTTTTTACTGTGGTTTCTTTAGTTGGGGGTGGTGGTGGGGTGTGGACATCCAGAGTGATTAGTTTATGGTCTGATCTAACCAGTGACGGGTTGACCTCCGATGTGGAACACCTGTTGCCCATGTTGGTGATGACCAGGTCCAATATGTTTTCACCTCTAGTAGAGGAGTTTACCAGCTGTTCCAGGGCATTTGAGTTGATGAATTCCAGCAAGTGCTGGGCCTGGGAGTTTGTACTCGAGTAGTTTTCCTAGTTAATGGTAGGGTAATTGAAATTGCCCAATATCAGGGTGTTCGGTAGGAACTTCATGTTTTCCAGTGTTTCCAGAAAGGTGGAGTGGTGGTCCTGTATCATGGAGCGTGATCTGTAGCAGGCCACAATTTGCATTGCAGATCTGCCCGATGTTAGTTGCACATGGATGATCTCAGAGGTATCATGCTGCGCCACTAACCTGGAGGTGTAAGTATCCTTGATGAATATGGATACACCTCTCCTTTTGTGTTTTGGTCCGTGTTCTGTGGCCGAAACGTTTGGTATGAGTTGTAGCCCGGTCGTGCTGGGGTGCTCTCTGGAGCCTTGAACTAGGTTTCAGTTACTGCACAGATGTCAACGTTCTCCATACTGAGGAGTGCTTCGAGCACATGCATTTTGAAATTTAAACTCCTGGTGTTGACTAGCATAACCCTCAGTTTTTTGTTAATTGTGCTGTTTACGGAGGTGGGTTTGACTTTTGAGTCTTGCCTAAAAAAGGCACTATGGGGGCAGCAAGAGCCTTGGCCAGTATTCGAAAGCCTAGGGGTGACAGGTGCAAGCTGTCTCTTGCAAAGCAGTGCGGCTTGTCGAGCATGTCGTCCCAGGCTGACAGACACTGGATCCCCTTTGAATGACACCAGAAGCTTAGCCAATTGTTGAAATTGATCATTTTTTCTTTATACCGAAGTATCATTCTTGGTGAGGGCAGGATGCTACTCAGGGTCAGGGTCATACCAGCCTGGACTACATGATCAGAGAGCTCTTCCATGTCTCTTTTCATGTAGTCCAGGGAGGTACGTCTCAGGTCATTCACACCAAGATGAACAATGACAGAGTCATATTTGTACTTGTTCTGGAGTGACCTGAGTGCTTGTGTTATGTGGCAGATTCTGGCTCCCAACAGGCAGCTAACAGTAACCTTCTCCTTGTCCAGCCTAGTGAATGGGACGTCAGTGTGCCTGACTATAGAGTCACCTATTACTAGTGTGTTAGGTATGTTATTTCGGCTTAAGGGCTGTGATTGTGTGGCACACTGATTTTGTGTTTTATGTGTTGCCTGGTTTGTGACGGGAGGTGCAGGTTGTTTGGGTGTCTACTTTGGAGGTCTCCAATGGTTTTGCAGGTTTTTATTTAGTGCCTCCAAGTATGATTTTGTGTATTTATGTGTATTTTTTGCCAATGCTGGTTTAGTAGGTCTATGTGTGGCTGGAGGTGTGGTGCAAGTGTTAACCTTCTCCGCTTGACTGTCTATTCCAGTCTTGGGTGGAGACAGCTTAGCCTCCAGTTTGGCTGTATAATTGCATCTCTCACATATGTTAGTGTTTTGTGGTAGGAGGAGAGGGTTGTCTGTGTACATGAGGCAGTTGTAACATTGCCTCAGGATATCCAGATTCACCAGCTGGACTGAAGAGTTCACCTGAAATTGCCCTTTGGTCATGCCTGAATAGTAGGGTGAGCTGCTTAGTCGCTTGGTTGGTGAGGGGTGAATAAAGAGCTTTGCCCTGCTGGGCAATCAAGTGTCAGGGTATATTTGGAGTTTATATAGTTTCAGAGGTTATATTGATATGCAGAAACTATGTCCCAGGAACTTTATGATGGTGATGAGCTCTTGTCACACAGCTCTGACTTGAATTTGATTGTTTGACTAGGATTATTGACTCTAATGTCTGTTAAAATGGGTAAGCTCTTGGATAAGAATAATATTGAAAGTAGCAAAGACAATCCTGCACTCAGTCAGCAAGATAACACAAATAAGGACACACATACAACAAGGCAGTGCAATAGTTTCCTGGTTGACTGGTAAGAATTGGTTAGCCGAATGCTCTCTGTACAGATCTTAATGCTTGGTTTCATCAAACTTTCTCTTTTAAGTTACTGGCAGGAGGAAACGATGGTACACCAGAAGACGGATACACTGAAATGCATAAGGAGCAAATTCTTTGTTGGAAAATTGTTTGGAAAAAAATATCATGGCCTAAAACTGGTCAACTTTTTTCATGGATGGTATTAAAGCCAATAGGTTTCCAAAAGGGCTTACAAAACAGCTTTTTTGGGGGATCAATATTACACTGGAAATTATTGGTATTATTTGACAAGACTGGAATTGAGATGATGCAATTCCTTATTAGAGAAAATGAAAGAAGTATGCTGAGCCTAGTCTGTTATTTGAAAGTTACAGGGAAAGATGATGAATGATTTATTGTTTTCAACTCATGCAGAACTTTTTTTAAGGTATTTGCTAATGTGGAAGCACACCAAGTTGATATAAAAAAGAAACAGGAAAATAAATTGAAGCAGGATGAATTGACTTACAAAGCTCGTAAAGCTTACCCATTTCTAATTACTTGTGGTAAAATAAACATACATGCATCATCCTTAGTTGAGTCTAATACCGTGTTTGTGGATAATAATGATCAACAATGGAAGAATCATTTTTTAGGACAACATCATGTTCCCAGTAAATTGCTAAGCTTGCAGGAGAGACATCAAGTACAATAACAGTCCTTGATGTAACCTAGGCAGTCAGAGTCATGCAAAGGTTGGGGGAGGTAAAGGAACCATCAGTGGAAGCAGACTATGAATTTCCATTTATCAACACAGGTACCATTCGTGATTATAAGAGTTGAAAGGAATTCAGTTACAGTTAATTTAATATTACAGTAAACCATTGCAAATTGCTTCTAAAGGGGTTTATGTTTGTTTCTGCATCTAATGGCAATATAGCTGTGGGTTGGGAGGGTGGCCTAATGGTTAAGGTGTTTGCCTTACAAAGACAAGGTGCAGGGTTTGAGTCTCATAAGGGATAATTGGCTAGGCTTAAAATGGCTCGCAAGGGCAGTTAGCCTAGTACTAATCTATGAACCTATGAACAAGATTTAAGGTCATATATTTTGTTGTTGTTCCTTCGGCTTTTCCCAGTTAGGGGTCGCCACAGTGGAACTCTGGTCTGCTAATGATTGGCAGCAGATTTTCACAGTGCCGAGGTGCCAGCTCGTCATCCATTTGCACATGTCTTTCGAATGCCACTCGACCGCGGGGAGACATGCAAACTCCACAGAAGGCACTTCAGCCGAGAATAGAATGGTAGAATCTCTTGCTGTGAGGTGATAACGCTGCCACTGCACCACCGCGGCTCTCTATATATAAGAAAACTAACTTGGCACTTTTGTCCAAGGACAATTTGCATCTGAATGTTGTTACGTCTTTAATGAGATACAATACTTATAATCCCCCTTTGGCACCTCCAATGTCACTGTATGAAAATCTGTGTGAAAGTGAATTGAGAGACAAGACAGCTAAAAAAAAAAAAAAGAAAACATTTTTTTAATTTTTCACCAAATGAGAAAGCTCATTTGAACAAATTACAGGATAACAGACAAATCCAAATTATATAGCCAGACAAAGGTGATGGAATCATTATTATGGACAGTTTATTATATTATCAAAAATGTTACAATACCTGAGCATTGCAAATTTTTTTGTAGGGATCTCGAGTAATCAGGTCAACATTTCCTATTATTGGCTTAATTTATGGTTAAATTACTTGATTATTGAAAGCACTTTACCATGAGAATTGGTATATTATTTAAAGGTGGAAAAACAGTTAATCTTGATAGTTTTGGTATTAATAAAACACACAAATCTGTGGCTGATCCACCTTTATGACTAATAGTTGCAGGAGAAAGGGGGTTCTAAAACTGAACCTCTAGATCAATTTTATTTTATATTGAAAGAATTTTTTTAAATGATAAATTGTATGCAGTAAGAGACTCTTGGCATTTTCTTAGTTCTGTGGGAATACTGGAATTTGTTGATCCTTCTTTTTTATATCAATTGATGTCAAAAATTCATTCTTGATTATACCCACACCATTGGCATTGATTGGCTTTGGCAAGCACTTATTAAGGGAACAATTGTACAAGAGAAAGATATTAATGTATTAATTACTTGCATAGAAAAAGTGCTGCAAACAACTATATATTTTTTGAAAATTAATATTATAAACAAATTACTGGTGTAGCAATGGGGGCAGGAGTGGCCCTGTTTTTAAGAGTATCATTGGTGGTGGGAAATTAATTATAGTATTAAATTTTATTATAACCAATGGATAAGGGGATGCTTCCACTATCTGGACAATGTTTTTATTATGGCTGTATGATGTTGAGTTTTTAAAATATATTAATGAAACAAGAGAATTTTAAAATGTTGTGTACCATATTAGTAAGATTAATTTTCTTACTGTAAACTTCAAAAAAACTTTGAATTAAAAAGATATGAATCAAATATCTTTAGAAAAGAGACTTGTTCCAATAATCTGTTACATTATAAGAGATTTCATCCCCTGGAAAAAAAGGACATTGTTAAAGGGCATATGGTATGTATCTCCCATTTAGCTTCAGATGATGTAATATTTTTCAACTGGAGATTTTGGGATTGATTTTCCTCAACCATAAATATCCTACAGATTTGGTTGATAAAAAAATAGAAAGAAGTTAAGAAAGGTAGAAAAGAGAAATGTTAGACACTATTCCATTTTCCAGCTGGTATAGTTAAAAATAGGGACAGTGAAATAAATTTTCAAGGGCTATTATTTTTGAATACAACCACAGGATGAATTATATAAGAAACACTTTATCTGAATATTGGACACTTGAGTTTTAGCCATTAGATTTGTGCACTGTTTTAGATGATAGTCAGACTTTTGTGCATAATCAAGGTAAGAATTTGAAATCTATATTTGAGAAAGGGCTAAAGAATATTAACATTACACTGAACAACGGTATGACAGAATGTGGTTGTTGTTCACAGTGTTTGTTTTATTTATGAAGCTACTTATACTATTGTGGGCAACTTTCCAAAATTATTATCCCCAAATGGAAAATTCAATTGTAATGCAAAGGGAGTTGTATATCTAGCAGAGTATACATCCTGTCCAGCATTTTGTGTGTTTAAAATTGAAAAATTTTCTTAAGAAAAGAAGCTATCAGCATATGTATGCTGTAATGAGGGGAGACGCTACTAACATACTTTAGAGACATGGCTATGTGTAGGTGCTTTATGAAATTTATATTTTTTATTTTAGAGGGGGTACCACCATTTCAGAGAGGTGGGAATTGTTCAGATTTCTTAAACTCTTGGGAATTACATTGGCAACTGTTATTGGAAGCTACCAGTCCACCAGGTTTGAATAACAAAATTTCTGGTGTTAGTTTGTTAATCTTAAAAAAAGCAAAATTATGAGCAAGCAATTTATTTATGATGCTTTACAAGGTTGTGATCAATTTTAAATATTGTTGTTTATGTTTTAGATAGTTTTTATGAAAATTTATTGATAATATTTATTTGATCTTTTGTTTAATTGGATACGTACTGTTATTTAAAAGTGTTATGTAACTTTTTTCAGTTACACTGAAGCAGTTCCTTATTGCAAGGAATGAAAGTACTTAGTATTAATGCTTGGTTTAATGCATTTTTGCTTGGGATTTTTTTTTCGACATCTTGCTGATATTTTTGTTTTTAAAGTTTATATGGTTTCAGTGGTTCTGTTTATTTGGTTCTAAGTTGTAATATTCCATAATAAGCCCCCCCAAGATTGCAGAGAATGAAAGTGGGGCTTCATAGCTGGAGAACTTGGATTACCAAAGCGATAGATAGATAGATAGATAGATAGATAGATAGATAGATAGATAGATAGATAGACAGATAATATAGACAGAAAGATAAACACACGTGTGATACACGAGAGCTAACATTTAAAGAATGGCAATTAGATGAATGAAGTCTTCCTGTTCTATCGCCAAAATGCTTGCCTCCCAGAATGATTTTATTTTAATCAACTGCACTGCAAGATCATAATTATGTGAGTTGCTTTAACCCTTGCAAGTTTTCTCCTTTCCCAGAAGCTGTGTTTTACTTGTATTCTGTTTTTAACTGCATATTTAAACTTGGAAAGAGACCAGAACTGTGTCACTTGTGAGTCACACAGAAATTCAGTTTTTGTTACCCTCCCAACCCTGGTGCTGTTGTGTTTTTAAACCCAACTGTCTTTCTAGTTGCCTGCCCCTTATGTTAGTTTGACCACATATCTCATTCCGTCTCCTCTTTCATTGGCTATTGTGAGTAAGCACAAAATTATCATTTTGTGAAATCACTCCCCTTTAACTATTTAAATTTATTGGCCATCCCACTTTATTCCATAGAACCAGAATACAAAGTATACACCCCTTCCAATCTATCTTGCTCTTTTAAAATTAGTGACTCTCCATTTAGATAGCTAAAGCTTAAGTTTCCTCCTGTTTCATATCTAACTACTTAGTGCACACTGCAGCTCTTAGGGTATTAACCAGTTTTTCCATCTTACCTTTAAAATCTACATCTACTCCAAGACTACCAATTACTGGAGAGCCCATATTCTGCCTCTCAGTAGTCATCTGGGGAATAGTGCTTCTGTTTTGCTCCTGGTGAGAGAAGAAGCTTAGGAACATTATTACCTGGGGATTGCTGTTCACCAGAAAGCCTAATAACTGCTTCATTGGAGCCAGTGTGGAATTTGTACATATACTTTGTTCCTGGTGACAGAAGGAGCAGAGTGCATAGATTCCTGACCATTTATGGTTGAAAAGTGAGTGTCTGTGCTTGACCTTCCTGATTGGTCTGGTTGCTATTCAAGGCATCTACCATTTGGGGCAAGACTGTGGACAGCCAAACAGGCTGTGACCTGCTTCTAATCTTGGGATCAGTGATACTATCTTGCTTCTGGTGAGAGAAGAAGCAAAGGACCATTGCATCCCAGCAGAATGAAGCTGTGGTGAGATCAACACTTGTAGTAGTCAGGTAGTAGCCATTCAGGTGACTCCCCTCTTTTTATCATTATTGACAAGCTAATTCTTTCTTTTCAGTAAGTGCTGCTTGATTTGCTTCCAACTTCAAAATATCTGCCCAAATGCTTTATCCATAAATCACCAGGCTCTCCTTATTAGTTTCCCCTCAAGTATTTGGCAGTGCCTTGAATAACCACAGACACCTTGAGCTGACATTTTTCCTCTAAATGCACCACTGAAATTTCATCAATGCCTAGTTCTACACAGGACCACTAGGTTACAGAGACAAGCACTGCCCCTAGAGTTGCAAACCAGATACTCCTGATGTTACTTTATATTCTCACTCCAATCTTCTAATCAATAAGAAAGGGTCTGTTGCCATGGATATGAACTTTCCTACTGTCTCTGTTACTGACTTGGTTGATATGGGCATCCTGAGGCAATGTAAAAATTGCCTCACGTTTACTGGCAACAAGTTAATTCTCAAACAAACTGATATGGTATGTAAGAGATGGATTTACACAATGTAGCTAGAGGCAAACCTCTCACATAAAAGCACTCAATGTCAATCAGGTTGTCAGTAGCATACACACACACTGCACCCATCACACACACTTCAAAGCAGACACATAGACCCACATATGCTGAAGCAGTTAAATGTAACCTTAGTAAATCCCAAAGGCCTCCTGTACAAAGTACTCATAACAAATACCCTCAGCAGCCCTGAATGCACTCTTTCAAAACAACACCCACATCAACACATGCAGCCACATCTCATGGAGCCTCTATTTCTAAGGCCATAAGGCAAGCCACCACAGAATCCAACAATGTAGTCATTGGAGATTCCATTGTGAGACACACTGATGTCTCGGTCACCAGGCTAAGAAAGGTGAAAGTCAGGGTGAGTTGCTTCTCAGCAACCAGGATCCACCACATTACGCATGCACTCAGGTTATTGGACCACAAGTCCAGTATGACTCAGTCATAGTCCACATGGGTGTAAATGACCTGAGATATACCTCCCTTGACTATATGAAGAGAGACATCATGGAGCTCTCAGAATATGTGTCCCAGGCAGGTATGAGCCAAGCATTTAGCAGCATTTTACCCTCTCCAAGGATGATACCACAATATAAACAAAAGTTGACTGACTTTAATAATTGCCTTAGTTTCAGGTATCATTATAAGGGGGTGCAATATTTGTCAGCATGGAAGGAGATGGTCAACAGATTATACTGCTTTGCTAGGGATGGTCTGTACCTCTCCCATCTAGGCTTTCAAATATTAGCTAAAACATAATCCTCTCCCATTGTGCCTTTTTTAGGCAATGCCAAACTGAAAGTACTTCTGACATACCAAATAAAAACCAAGAAAATCCAAAGGTGTTATTTGCTCAGTGCTAGGAGTCTAAACAAAAAAACTCCACTTCCTAGAAGCTCTCTTCACCATAGAGAATGCTGATGTTTGTCCGGTCACTGAGACATAGCTTAAAGCTGTGGAGAGCACACCGACAATGAGAGGTTATTATGCTTTCCACACATTTAGACCACCTACTACACAGACAGGGACTAAAGGTGGAGGTTTCTTGGTTTACATCAAAAATAAATATACTTCAAGGCTGGTCAAATGGGAAATTGCACTTGAGCTTCTCCACATTCAAATCACCACAGGCAAAATCCATTACCACTTCCTTGCAAGCTCTAGGCCCCCTCTGTAGAATAGTGTGTAATTGTTGTACTTTTAAGAAGCATTTCAAGGACAGCATGTGCATATAAATAGCAAGCATGTGCTAGCTTCAGTGCCATTTTGACAATGCAGCCAGAGTGTGAGCATGTATGAGTTTGATAGCTAGTTTGTTTAGAAGATTATCTAAGTTAAAGTTATTAAGCCTCAATCCTGGTTTGTTTGTACAAAATAAAGCTGCTTGAACAGAACCCATAGATGTTCATCTGTTTTATCCTGACCAGAAGAGCGACACCCTCTATGATGCAGGAAACCCATGCCATGTTTTAACTCTTATTGGAAACACTCACCATCCAGACCAATACTATACTCCTGGGTGACTTTAATTACCCCACTGTTAATTAGGAGTCACATATGACACCAAATGTACAGGTACAGAGATTTCTGGATTTTGTAAACACAAACTCCCTGGACCAGATTGTCAATACACTAACAAGGGGTGCAACTATACTGAATCTAGTCCTCACTATTATGGGAGTCTGCTGCACCCCCCCCCCCCCAGTGTAATGTCTTCTCTTTTAAGGTCAGACCACAACATGATCTTCTATGAAGTAAAATTAAAACCTGGAACACCAGCTAACCCTGGAATATTCAGGAACTACTCTAAGATTAACTTTTTACTCTTAGGTGATAACCTGGCAAAATGTCAAGCCCCCATAAACTCTGAGAACACTGCTGCCTATGCAGAACTGTTCACAGAAACCCTACCCCTATACAAACATGTTAATAGCTGCACAGAGGCAGCTGTACCCACCAGGTAGAAGTACAGAACTAACTTGATAAACAAACCAACCTGGTGGAATCACAACATCAATAGGCTGTATAACAGAAGGAAGAACATCATGGCAAAAATTAGGAAGTGTAGCACCCAGCAGAATAAAAGCACTCTCATCAAACTACACAAACAACTCAGAGGACAAATAAAGTCTATCAAAGCCAAATGTGAGGTAAATTGCCCCCCCCCCCCCCCCCAGGCCAAGGACATCCACAAGGCATTCTTTAGCTATCTTTGCAACCTCAAAGGCAATACACAATTGTCTGCAGAGATCATTGTAAATGGAGCCATCTATACTGCACCGGAAGATATAGCAAAACTACTGGCCAACAAATTCAGCTCCAACTTTAACCCTCTTTTCCCATCAACCTTCCCTCAGGAAATATCATCAAATATAACTCCCCCTGTTATTACTAGAGAACAGGTTCTTAATGCTCTAAGGTCAAGAACACTGCATCAATGGGCCCAGACAATATCCTGGGATGCCTTCTAAATAGCATGGAACATGATCTATCAGGACTTCTGGAACTGCTATTTAACTATAGCTGTAAACAGGCTTCTTGCCTCATGAATGGAGAACAGTAGCAGTCATCCCTCTGCACAAAGGTGGGCCATCTACAGACCCTGTAAACTACATAACCATAAGTCTTACTAGTTTCATATGCAAAGCCATGGAAAGAATTATCATGGAAATGATCAATAATGACATAGGAAACCTCCAGACACTGGACCCAACCCAATTTGGTTTCATCAAGGGCAGGTCATGCCTACTCAACCTGGTGGACTTCTTTGAGAAGGTTACCAAAGGAATGGATGATGGCAAAATGACTCACACTGTGTACCTTGACCTGGTCAAGGCATTTGACACAACCCCTTACTTGGGCATTGTTGACAATCTTAAGAGGTTAGGGAATAACCCTTATGTCACCTGATGGATAGATAGCTGTCTCACAGACAGGATGAAGGAAGTTAGAACTGGGGAGTCTACCTCTATAAAAAGGCCAGTCACAAGTGGAGTCCCACAGGGATTGGTCCTGGGACAAATCCTTTTAGGCATTTACTACCCTGAAGTCAAGGCCAATGTCAATGGCCTCTGGCTGGCAAAATTTGCAGATGAATGCAAATTAGGAGCTATGATTGAATCAGCCAATGAAACAAATGTTCTCCAAAAAGGGCTGAGACAAACAAATAACTGGTGCCAGAGCCATTAACTAAGTCTAAATGCCAAGACATGCATAATAGTATGCTTTGGGAAGTCATTCACCCCTGGTAACTATCATATTGAAAACACACCCCTAAGAGCTGATCCACTAGTCAGGGACCTGGGGACGTACATAGACACTAATCTAGCATTTGACCATCATGTGTCTACAGTAGTGAGGAAATCATTCTGTGTTGTGCAACTTATAAACAAAGATATAGCATCTAGGTGCAAGGAAGTCGTTGTTATGTATTCAGCATTCATCCGGCCTATCTTTGAGTACAATGCCCCCTTTGGCATGCACCTAACCAGGCATATCCAAAAATTGGAATGTCCACAGAGGTTCCTCACTATAAAATAAAGGGTGTAAGTAACAGATCCTATGCAGACTGCCTTAAGGTCCTATCTCTGTGTTCTACCTCCTACATGCTCTTAAGGGGAGATCTATGTCTGGCATGCAAGACATTGTCAGAACCCATTCTGATGGATCTCCTCTCCTGAACATCTGCAAAACAAACAGCACCAGAATTAACCTTTCTAAAGGCTTAAGCCTTGCCTGTGATATAAATATGAACTGCTGGAGAGAACAGGTATGTATCCCAGAGACTACCTCTTTTCTGGAACAGGCTCTCCATCCATGTGAAACAGAGTTCCTCCCTAACCCAATTCAAATGCAACTTGGACAATTTGATGGGGCACAGGAAATTCATCCCTGGTTTCTCACCTATGTCTCTAATGGACACAGCCAGCCTGTAAATGGTTCATCTCCTAGGCCCCTGCTTGTAAATGTTTCACCTCTGAAGCCCCTGTTTACACCTATTAAGGGTACCAGAACTTGTCAGAGATTTGGCATGCATGGCTAGTCTTAAAAAGGCTCTTGTGGTCATTAGCTTAATAAACACCTATAAACCTGTGTGATAATGGAGCCAGTCCATATCAGAGCAGGGGTGTGAGTGTTGCAGGTGGACTTGCCCACTGCAAAAATACTTTTTTCTTTATGTCATGTGCTATTTGTGCAGGTACTTTCTTCAAGTAATTTGACCCATTTAATTTGCTGTCCGCATATAATTCACCAACTTCTCATAGTGGACTTGGTTAAGATTGGTTACATAAACATTTTCTTTTTTGACAGCTTATTTTTGTGTTAAAGTAGCAGAACTCTGGAGGATTTTATTTTTGTTCCTCTTATCGAATTAAGAGTTGTGTGCTATGTATCTGTGTCAAAAAGGAAGGAGTCCAGGGATAAGACACACAGACATGGCAGTCTGTCAGAAGTGCAAGGTTGTAACTACAGACTGCAGAGGATAATATTTTTGCATCATTTGGAATACGGATGAGCATAAGAAGGAAACCTATGTGTTAGTTGTGATTTATATCACTTATCAAAAGCAGGATATGGAGGCAGAGACACTAGAGTTGCTTTTATGCTGTTAGCCCAGACATGTTTAGTTTTGTGGCAGTGAAACACACCCACGTTCTAAATGTACAGCCCAGGCATGTTTTTGATGTGGTGGGTTTCAGCAGCCTGCTTCCAAGTTAAAAATGTTACCTGCTAACTTTTTAGTAAGATGACAGATTTTGTGAGAATTGTCCTTCATAACATGTGGCAGAAAGAAAAGACAAGTAACCAGAAGAGCAGATAATTATGCTATAATGACGTGCAAAAAGAGATTACAGAAGTAAATGTGCCAAAGAAATTTCTGACTGAAAAAGTTGGGAGAGTCTGCAAAAATACTCTAAACTAGTACATGAAAATCAGAATAGCACTGCAAAGATGCAGATTTGCAAGAGTAATGAGAAAATGAGGGAAAAGGTGAATCAGTAGAGAAAGAAGAGTGTACTGTGGAAAGTGTGGGTGATACTCTCAAATAAGGGTAAGGAGACAGGTAATAAAAATGGCAGGGAATAAATTGCCGCAAGTTTCT
>NC_056741.1:923261169-923296169 GCF_019279795.1 Protopterus annectens
TCTGGGTATGTTTCTGTCCGGAATTTTTTATGTCTACCGTCTGGCGGTAAGCATGTCACTTAATATAAATGAAAAACCCAGATCAGCAATGGGAAAATATTCTTAGTGCATCTTTTCAGGTTGATAAAAATCAAACAAATTAACCTCAGTGGAAATGATAAACCTGTCAGTGCACCAGTACTATACACAATGCCGGCCATATCACTGACAGTCTAATAGTCCCCACCAGCACTGTTTCATGAGGTAGTAGCAGTACTATGTATGGCAGTTGCGTAGTTTATCTTCTTTGATAGAAAGTATAGTGGCTTAACAGGAAGCTCTCTTCCTTACCAGCTCCAGGGTCTGCGGATGAGTCCTGTATCCTGGTGACTGTCTGTGTGGAGTTTATATGTTCTCTTCATGCCTGTTTAGATTTTCTTAGCTAGTCCAATTTTTGTCCACCTCTCAAAGGTATGTTGCTCGACTGGGTACAGCTGACGGTTCAAACTTTTATATGTTATATTAACTCTTACTCTTGTTGCTGAAAAAGGTCTGTGGACCAACCCACTTAACTGGTTAAGAAATATTAAATAAATATATTCTATATTCCAGAAGAAATGCTTTGAAATAGCACATGAATTCCATTTACAAATCATGAAGTCCGAGCCAGTGGTGACAGAAATATGGTTTCATGACATGGGCAACATTATACACAAAAATGCTGAAAGACTGCTTGTTATAGCCAACAAATGCACAGCACAGCAAATCTGTTTCTTGAATTTCCTTGTCATATGTACATTGGTGGTGTGTATCAGAGATAAGCAATTTTAAATGTGTGTCTATAAATAATTTACTGAGGTTGCCACCTAGTAAGCTTTTATAACAAAGTTGCTCCCCTACAAATGTCAACACTCTCTAATCAACCACAGCCTGGCTTGACCATTAAATTGAATGGAACTATGTGCAAGGAAGAATATTTGGCATTTGAGATATATTATTACATGAGGTTAACCATTACTGAACCAATGTTGTCTATGGGATTTGCTGGTGAAGGCTTATTGTGCTTGTTATTCTAAGTGTATTTGTTCTGGTTTAAGCACTTGGGCTACAACCCAGTTATTTTACATTAGGAAGGTTTCTGGTCTACATTCCTGTGGAAGGAGATGGTGGCCTCCATCCTTCTGAGGTGGGAATTACTGGTGAAGGCTTATTGTGCCTGTTAGTCTAAGTGTCTTTTTCTGGTCTGTGGTCTGCACTCTTGTGGCATTTCTGTCTAGACAGATTTGTTTTTAACCACTAAGCCACCTAGTTTGCTCATAGCTCAGCATTGCTTATCAAGCTGCTTGTCTTATTGACTTGTTCAATATTTAAGTTTTCCTCACTTCTCCCTAGTAAGTCAGTGGCCATGGTTATGTACTTCCCATCTCTCTCTATGGCCAGTCTAGTTGAGATGAGTATTTTGAGGCATTGTAGCAATTGCCTTATGTACACTGACAACCCACTTATTCTTAATAAAACAGATAGTGTATATGGGAGGTGTAAATACACTTCAACATTAGAGGCAAAACTCTCTCATACAACCAAAACTAATCCAATAGAGGTTGTCGGTGACACTTGCACCACACCTACTGCACGGGGTAAAGACCCTGCACATAAAACTACTTATACTGAAGCACTTATAGGTAACCTTCTTAAAACACTAAGACCTCCTGCACAGTACAATCAAAGAAAGGGTCCTCAGTCATCACATAAACACTCTGGTAAAACACCATGTAACACTGCATCCAATGCCTCCACTGCTAAGCCCTTAAGGCAAACCAACACACAGCCAAATTTCCTGGTCACTGGAGATTCTATAGTGAGGCAAGCCAATGTCCCCCTCACCAGACTGAGTAAGAAGAGAGTCACAGTTAGCTGCCTTTCTGAGGCTAGGATCCATCAAGTCACACAGGCACATAGGGCATTGAACCACAGGTAACAGTATGACTTTGTTATAGTCCATGTGGGTAATGACCTGAGAATCAGAGTTGCTGGCTACTGAGACTTGTCTGTATATATCAACTGGACACAAGCTGATTTAAGTATACTTTTCTCTGCACTTATTTAAGATTTGATTCAGTAAATATTGTGCGTCTTTGATTTAGTAAATATTGTGTGTCTCTCTCTATCTGCAGTTATTTTCCCACCCCCCCTCCCTGTTTCCTGTTGTGGTGTTAATCTTGGTGGCTTTGGAATTGCCCGCCCCTGCTGTAAATCTGTTTTTGCATACTCCTCCTGGACCCATCTCATTTGCTCACTCAACTGAGTACAGTGAGATCATATTTTGATTTCAGATACTCCTAACAGTCCCATCTCCTCTGCTGTGTACAGAGAGAGCACTTGGGAAGGACATTCCCCTATAGTATCTTAATCTGCTCTGTTTCCTCCCTCTACAAAAAAAATTCCACTTCATCTGCTTTAGTGTATTTGTGTTTCTTCCTACTTTATCACCTTATTTTGCTTTTGCCTCTTTTTAAAAGTACTCAATTGAATTTATTCTGCTGCCTTTATTACTGCTTGTTAGTAGCCTGATTAAATTGTAACTGTTATTCTAAGGCCCTTGATTTAAGCACTTGGGCTTCAAACAGTTGTTTTACATTAAGAAGGTTTGTGGTCTGCACTTTTGTGGCAGGACAGGTAGCGTACATCCTTCTAAGTTGGGAACTGCTGATTGAAGGCTCAGTTTCTGTTATTCTAAAAGTGTATTAGTTCTGGGTTAAGCACTTGGGCTTCAGGCCAGTTATTTTACATTAAGAAGGTTTGTGGTCTGAACTCTTGTGGGTGGAGAGGCTAGATTCTGCCCTTCTGAGCTGGGAATTTCTGGTTAAAGGCTTATTGCGCATGCTTACTTGAACTGTTTCTTTATGAAATCGGTACGCCTTGTTTGATGTAGCATAGACTAGATTCAGGCCTGCTGGATCTAGCTTTGTTTGTAAAACTTGTGCACTGATCCAGGCCGTCTTTTTTGGAGAAGGTTTCTCTGTACCCTAGTGGCAGGAGTCTGTAGTTAGAACTTGTCTGATTGAAGACTGCTGGAACAGGGCTCAGTTTTGAGCTTTTTAACTGGTTAATTGGGTAAAGTGTTGTTTTGATTGCATCTGCTCTATTTTTTGAAAAAAATATATATACTTGTTTCCCACCTTTCTGAACTAGTATAGTCCAGTTTTCAGGTTATTGCTGAATCCAGGGCTGTGTTACAATTTTCTGTGTTGCCCATACCTTACTTGGATAGAAGGAAGTTTCTCTGTTCACCTGTGAGAGAGGGGTGCTTTGAGCAGCCTATCTGTCCCTGTTGGAGTGGTTTCAGCCCAGAAGTTAGTAGTTTATTGGCCATTTTGTGCTAATTTCTATCTCTTTCACTTCCCTGCTATAAAAGCCACATTTGCACAGTTTTTGCGCTTGTATTCCGCTCAGCAAGTGCCTTTCAGGTGTTCTGCAGAGTCTACAGCAGCAGAGAGACAAAAGAGAGACGTTGGAGTGATTAAGTATCATTTTTCTGCTTTTCTTGCTGTCTTAACTAATTCCGCCTAAAACGCCAGTTGTTTTAGCGAATCTGTGATTTAAAAAGTTTGTTATTGCTACATATTGTACTTATTTGCTGCCTGCACTTGAATTAAGTTATTTTTGTGTTTAAATAATCTGTTTAACTGTTGTAGGCTACACACTAAAGTGTGATAGCCTTTTCTGTGCATTTAAAGTGTTATTTTGATTGTATCTGCTCTATTTTCTGAAAAAAAAAACAACAAAAAAATACTTGTTTCCCGCCTTTCTGAACTAGTATAGTCCATTTTTCAGGTTATTGCTGAATTCAGGGCTGTATTACACCTTTCTGTGTCGCCCATACCTTACTTGGATAGAAGGAAGTTTCTCTGTTCACCTGTGAGAGAGGGGAGCTTTGAGCAGCCTATCTGTCCCTGGAGGAGTGGTTCAGCCCAGAAGTTAGTAGTTTATTGGCCATTTTGGGCTAATTTCTATCTCTTTCACTTCCCTGCTATAAATACCGCATTTGTGCGGTTTTGCACACCGGGCAGTGCCGGTTAGCTAGAGTTAAACTATTCTCGGCTCCATGAAGTCTACTCTTCAATTTTTCCCTTGGAACTAGATAAACCTTCAACTTTAGCACTCAAACCATTCATTTCACAGTCAAGCACTTGCTTAAAACTCATAGCAAGCACTAATTAATCCTAGCACTAGACCCCCATATACTGTCCAGAAGGACAAGGCTCTCTATTCGTCCCCATCAGCCAATCAGAAAAACAGCTTACTCTACCTATTCAGACATGTCCAAAGGGCAGTTTCCGGTGAACTCTCCAGTCCAACTGGTGAATCTGGGCATTTTGAGGCAATGTTACAACTGCCTCATGTACACAGACAACCCTCTCCTCCTACCTCCAAACACTAATATATGCGAGAGATGCAATTATACAGCCAAACAGGAGGCAAAGCTCTCTCAACCCAAGACTGGAACTGACAGTCAAGAGGAGAAGGGTAATACTTGCAACACACCACCAGTCTCACATAGACCTAATAAACCAACAACGGCAAATAACACACATGAATACATGAAAACATACTCAGAGGCTCTAAATAAAAATTTGCAAAAGCAACAGAGACCAGAGACCTCCAAAGCAGACATCCAAGCAACCTCCACACCCCATCATCAACGATGAAACACATACTTCACATAATCAGTGTGCCATGCAATCACAGCCCTTAAGGCAAAATAACATACCCAACACACTAATAATAGGTGACTCTATAGTCAGGCACACTGATGTCCCACTAACTAGGCTGGACAAGGAAAAGGTTACAGTTAGCTGCCTGTCAGGTGCCAGGATCTGCCACATAACACAAGTACTCAGGTCACTCCAGAACTAGTACAAATACGACTCTGTCATTGTCCATGTTGGTGTGAATGACTTCAGACGTACCTCCCTGGACTACATGAAAAAAGACATGGAAGAGCTCTCTGATCATGTAGCCCAGGCCGGTATGACCCTGACCCTGAGTAGCATCCTGCCCTCACCAAGAATGATGCCACAGTATAAAGAAAAAATGATCAATTTCAACAATTGGCTAAGTTTCTGGTGTCATTCAAAGGGGATCCAGTATCTGTCCATCTGGGAGGACATGCTCGACAAGCCACGTTGCTTCACAAGAGATGGCTTGCACTTGTCACCCTTAGGCTTTCGAATACTGGCCAAGGCTCTTGCCGCCCCCATAGTGCCTTTTTTTAGGCAAGGCTCAAAAGACAAACCCACCACTATAAATAGCACAAGTAACCAAAAACTGAGGGTAATGCTACTCAATGCCAGAAGTCTAAACCTCAAAATGCATGCACTCGAGGCACTCCTCAGTATGAAGAACATCGACATCTGTGCAGTAATAGAAACCTGGTTTAAGGCTCCTGAGAGCACCCCAGCACTACTAGGCTATAACTCATACAATACCTTTCAGCCACAGAACCAGGACTGAAACACAAAAGGTGGGGGTGTATCCATATTCATCAAGGATACCCACACCTCCAGGTTAGTGGCGCAGCACAATGCATCAGAGATCATCCATGTGCAACTAACAATAGGCAAAACTGCAATCCAAATTGTAGCTTCCTACAAATCACCCACCATGACCCAGGACCTCCATTCCTCATTTTTGGAGAGACTGGGAAATATGAAGGTCCTACCAAACACCCTAATATTGGGTGATTTCATTACCCAAACATAAACTGGGAGAACTACTCAAGTACTAACTCCCTTGCCCAACTTTTCCTAGAATTTATAAACTCGAACGCACTGGATCAACTGGTCAACACCCCCACCAGAGGGAACAACATATTGGACTTGGTCATCACCAACATGGGCAACCGGTGTTCCACACCGGAGGTCAACCCCTCATTGGTTAGATCAGACCATAGACTAATCACTCTGGATATCCACATTCTGCCCCCACCCCCAATCAAGGAAACCACCTGAAAAACTTTTCAAAAGCAAACTTCATGTTACTTAAGACTGAGGTGGAAAGGTTCACAGCCCTCATGCTAAAGGACAAAGCTGTCCAAACTGCTGAAACCTTTACAAAGGCACTCTATGAGCATCTGCAGGAATGCATGGAGCATGCTATCCCAAGTAAAACCAAGACTCACTCCTCCAAGAAAAGGAAACCGCTCTGGTGGACCCCTGCTATAAACAAGCTATACAACAGAAGGAGGAAACTAGTACAGAAAAGAGTAAAATCCCAAGAAGGAAAGACATCCCTAATCAGTATCAGCAAGAAACTATGATCCCTCATTAAATCATCCAAGGCTAGTTTCAAAAGAAAAATTGCCAATGACTCCAAAGATAACCACGAAGTGTTCTTTATCTATGTCAAGAACCTAAGTTGAAACTCTCAGAGTTAGTGCAGAATGGCACAAAATACACTGAACCGACTGATATTGCCAACATTCTGGCAGACAGGTTTAGTGCAAACTTCACCCCCCTCTCACCCCCTAAAGGGCCCATAACCATACCAGAAGAATGTAGGGCCCCATCAATCACCGGCACACAGGTTAAAACAGCTCTATCCAAAGCCAAAAACACAGCTTCAATGGGACCGGACGGTGTCCCAGGCTGTGTCTTACAAGAGCTCCAAAATGAACTAACCCCTCACCTAAACACACTGTTCAGACTCAGCCTGTCTACAGGCTACGTACCCACGGAGTGGTGCACAGCAACAGTTATCCCACTCCACAAAGGTGTAGCCACAACGGACCCCGGGAACTATCGCCCTATAAGTCTGACTAGCCTGGTCTGCAAGGCTATGGAGCACATCATCATGGAAGTCATTAACAGAGACATTGGGAACCTTCAAACCTTGAACCCTACCCAGTTTGGCTTTGTTAAGGGCAGATCATGCCTCCTAAACCTGGTGGACTTCTTTGAGACAGTTACCAAGGCATTAGATGAGGGAAAGGAGGTTCACACAGCCTACCTAGACCTCACAAAGACTTTTGACACCATTCCCCATTCTAGTATTATAGACAAGCTCACCAGCTTGAACGTAAACCCCTATGTCACGAGATGAGTTGCCAACTGGCTCATGGATAGAACCCACATGGTGTTGCAGGCTCTACGTCCGACTCTAAACCAGTTACAAGTGGCATCCCCCAGGGCTCAGTCCTAGGACCCCTCCTGTTCGGTATATACTTCTCAGAGGTACAGGCAAGCATAGAAGGACTATGGCTGACCAAGTTCACAGACAACTGCAAACTAGGGGCCATAATTGATTCTCCAGCTGATACAGACACCCTCCAGAAGGGTCTCACTGAGACAGATACCTGGTGTCAAAATCATGGCCTCAAGCTAAATGCCAAAAAGTTCATAGTCATCCCCTTTGGAAAAAATAAAGTACCCGTGAACTACCACATAGGAGGTAGTCCCCTAAATACAGAAAATGTAATAAGGGATCTGGGGACTCAAGTAGATAGTAATCTCTCCTTTGATAATCATATTGCCAAGGTGGTTAGAAAATCCTTCTATGTGGCCCACCTAATAACAAAAGGGTTCCCATCTAGAACAAAAGAGGTTATTGTGCCTCTCTACTCATCACTCATTAGACCCATCATAGAATACCACGCCCCATTTGGGATGTACCTTACAAGACACCTACAACAGCTGGAAAGACTACAAAAGTACCTCACCAAGAGGATTACTGGCCTCAAACAGATGCCCTATGCAGCCTGACTCAAGAAACTCCAGCTGTACTCGGTTGCATACCACTTACTCAGAGGTGATCTCTGCCTGACATACAAGGCCATGTCCAACCCAGAATTGATGGACATGCTCCACCTAAAAAAAACAAATCCCAGAGAGCCCCACGCTCTAGAGATATAAACCTCACCACAACGATAAATAGGACATGCTGGAGTCATAGATTCCTGTCCCAGAGACTCCCCATGCTTTGGAACAGGATTCCAATATACATCAGGCAGAGCTCCTCATTAATACTCTTCAAGAGAAACCTTGACGGGTGGATGGGAAACAGAAAATTTACCCCGGGGATCACTGCAGTGGCTCTGCTGGACAGTGGCACAGGGAATTAATGGCTCTGCTGGACAGAGGCACAGGGAACTAATCTAAGTGGGTGGCAAAAGCCAACACATTCTGGCTAGGCTTATAAATGCCCTTGGGCAGATAGCCTAGTACTTACCTATGAACCTATGAACCTATAGCTCCCTTAACTATATGAAGTGAGACATGATCAAGCTTGCTGATTATGTGTCTTAGGCAGGTATGAGCCTAGCATTGAGCAACATACTACCTTCTTCAAGGATGATGCCATGTTGCCAGTGGAAAATGATGATTTATCAATTGCCTTAGCTTCTGGTGTCAGTCCAGGAAAGTACAATATTTGAAGGCCTGGGAGCACATGGCTGACAGACCATGCTGCTTTGCCAGGAATGGTCTGCACTTATCCCCTTAGGTTTTCAGAAATTGGTGAAGACCTTTTCCACTCCCATAGTGCCTTTTTAGCCAATGCCAAATTGATGAACCTACCAACTTAACGGAACCTATGAAGGGTTATCTGAAGGTGGTACTGCTCAATGCTAGAAGTCTTAACAAGAAACTCCACTCTCTGCAAGCTTTCCTCTCCATGGAAAGTATAGACATCTGTGTAGTAATGGAAACATGGTTTAAAGTCGCTGAGAATACCCCAACAATACAAGGATATAATGCGTTTCACACCTTTAGGGCAGCTGCTGCACAGGAGGGAGCTAAAGGTGGTGGAGTGTCAGTCTACTTTAAGATTAATTTCACATCCAGACTAGTTGAAGTGTATGACCCACTGGAACTCATACATGTGCAACTCACCATAAACAGGGTGTTGTACCATATCCTTGCAACATATAGGCCCCCCTCCATGTCCCAGGAAACCCATACTACCTATCTCAATGTACTACAGTCCCTGACCGTTCAACCCAATATCATATTCATGAAACATTTCATCTACCCCTCTATAGATTGTGAATCCTACTCCACTTCTAATGTACAAGCCCAGCGATTCCTAAACTTTGTTAATAAACTTTCCACCAGGTGTTCTCAGTGGAATAACTATACAAAAATAGCTATATAAAATTACTCCATATATTTGAAACAATATGAACCTAGTACTGGTATATCTTATTTAGGAGGGCCAGTTTGAAGGAGATTGATTGGAGACTGTAAAGTGGTGACCGGGGAAAGTGTAGTTAGGCAGCATAGGATGGTGGTTTGTAGGATGACGCTGGTGATCAAGAAGAGGAGGAGGAGTGTGAGGGCAGCACCAAGGATAATTGAAAAAGGGTAATTGTGAGGTGGAGTTCAGTGAAGAGTTAAGACAGGCACTTGGTGGCAGTGAAGAGTTACCAAATAGCTGGGTAACTACAGCAGAGCTGGTAAGGGAGATGGCTAGAAAGGTGCTTGGTATGACATCTGGACAGAGGAAGGATGACAAGCAGACATGGTGGTGGAATGAGGTAATACAGGAGAGTATACAGAGAAAGAGGTTGGAAAAGAAGAAGTGGGATTGTCAGAGAGATGAAGAAAGTAATCAGGAGTGTAAGGAGATGAGGTGCATGGCAAAGATAGAGGTGGCGAAGGCTAAGGTTAAAGCATATGAAGAGTTGTATGAAAGGTTGGACACTAAGGATGGAGAAAAGGACCTGCACCGATTGGCTAGACAGAGGGACCGAGCTAGGAAAGATGTGCAGCAGGTAAAGGTGATAAAGGATAATGAGAGAAACATACTAACAAGTCAGGAGAGTGTGTTGAGCAGATGGAAAGAGTACTTTGAGGGGTTGATGAATGAAGAGAATGAGAGGGAGAGAAGGTTGGATGACATGCAGATAGTGAATCATGAAGTGCAATGGATTAGCAAGGAGGAAGTAAAGATAGCTATGAAGAGGATGAAGAATGGAAAGGCTGTTGGTCCAGATGACATACCTGTGGAAGCATGGAGTTGTTTAGGTGAAATGGCAGTGGAGTTTTTAACCAGATTGTTTAATGAAATCTTGGAAAGTGAGAGGATGCCAGAGGAATGGAGAAAAAGTGTTTTGGTACCGATTTTTAAGAATAAGAGTGATGTGCAGAGCTGTAGTAACTACAGAGGGATTAAATTGATCAGTCACAGCATGAAGTTATGGGAAAGAGTAGTGGAAGCTAGGTTAAGAAGGGACGTGATGATTAGTGATCAGCAGTATGGTTTCATGCTGGGAAAGAGCACTACAGATGCGATGTTTGCTCTGAGATTGTTGATAGAGAAGTACAGAGAAGGTCGGAAAGAGTTGCATTGTGTTTTTGTAGACTTAGAGAAAGCATATGACAGGGTGCCTAGAGAGGAGTTGTGGTATTGTATGAGGAAGTCGGGAGTGTCAGAGAAGTATTTAACAGTGGTATAGGATATGTACGGGAGTAGTGTGACAGCGGTGAGGGCAGTGGTGGGAGTGACGGATGCGTTTAAGGTGGAGGTGGGATTACATCAAGGATCAGCTCTGAGCCCTTTCTTATTTGCAATGGTGATGGACAGGTTGACAGACGAGATCAGACAGGAGTCCCCGTGGACTATGATGTTTGCAGATAACATTGTGATCTGTAGTGAGAGTAGGAAACAGGTGGAGGAGACTCTGGAGAGATGGAGATATGCTCTAGAGAGAAGAGGAATGAAGGTCAGCAGGACTAAGACAGAATATATGTGTGTGAATGAGATGGAGGATAGAGGAATGGTGAGGATGCAGGGAGTAGAGGTGGTGAAGGTGGATGAGTTTAAATACTTGGGATCAGTAGTTCAGAGTAATGGTGAGTATGGAAGAGAGGTGAAGAGGAGAGTACAGGCAGGATGGAGTGGGTGGAGAAGAGTGTCAGGAGTGATTTGTGACAGATGAGTACCAGTAAGAGTGAAAGGGAAGGCCTACAAGAGGGTAGTGAGACCAGCTATGTTATATGGGTTGGAGAAAGTGGCACTGACAAAAAGGCAGGAGTTAGAGCTGGATGTGGCAGAGTTAAAGATGTTAAGATTTGCACTGGGTGTGACGGGTGTGGACAGGATTAGGAATAAGTATATTAGAGGGTCAGCCCAGGTTGGAAGGTTTGGAGACAAAGCCACAGAGGCAATATTATGTTGGTTTGGACATGTGCTGAGGAGAGATGCTGAGTATATTTGGAAAAAGATGCTAAGGATGAAGCTACCAGGTAATAGGAAAAGAGGAAGGCCTAAGATAAGTTTTATGGATGTGGTGAGAGAGGACATGCCGGTGGTTGGTGTGACAGAGCAAGATGCAGAGGACAGGAAGAAATGGAAACAGATGATCCGCTGTGGCGACCCCTAACGGGAACAGCCGAAAGAAGATGATGACTGATATTAACTGTAATTAAGTTTAAACTTAAAACATGAAACTTAAACTTAAAAAAATAATAAAAAAGCAAAGCTGTCTATTTGAATAAATCTCTTAAACTTCACAAATCAAGTAAAAAATCCAATCCAGGATGTGTGGAATTCTCAGTTCCTTTATTAGTAAGTACAGACAAGCGATCTATCAGACTTATGTATTTTTATATTTTATTCTCATAGGTTTTAAACGGGAACATATCTTACACATTTCTTCTGCATCCCCTGCACAGACTGTCATGTACGTTGTTTATGTATGAAGCTTGCATTGTCTAACTACCTAAAGCACTAGATGAAGGTAAGACTGTGCACACAGCTTACCTCGAGTTGGCCAAGGCTTTTGATACAATACCCTACTCAAGCATTATAGACACGCTCATGAATTTAGGTATAAACCCTTTTATCACTTGATGGATAGCCAACTAGCTCACTGATAGGAGCCAGGAGGCCAAAAGAGGTGAGGCCACCTCCACCAAGAAGCCAATCACTAGTGGAGTCCCCCAGCGCTTGGTACTGGGCCTGATCTTTTTTGGCATCTATTTCTCTGAACTGGAAGCAAATGCTAAATGTTTGCAGATGAATGCAAGCTGGGGGTTATCACTAACTCCCCTGCAGACACTAGCATTCTTCAAGAAGGTCTGTCTCTGACTAACAAATGGTGCAAAAGCCATGGTCTTAATCTCAAAGCTAAGAAATACATAACTGTACCTTTTGGGAAATCAGTCATTCTAGCTAATTTCCATGTTGATAATACACCTGAAAAAGTCAACCCAGTGGTCAGGGATGTGGGTACCAAAGCACAGTAGTCTTACCTTCAACCACCATGTGGTCACAGTGGTGAGATAAATCCTTTAATGTTGTTCAAGTTATAAGTAAGGGCATGGCATCTAAGTCCAAAGAGGTCATTATTTCACTATACTCTGCCCCTATCAGACCAATTAGAAAGTACAATGCTCCCTTTGGCATGTATCTGACCAGGCAAATGCAGCAACTAGTGCAAACTCAAAGGTTCTTTACAAAAAGAATACAAGGTATAACAAACCTGCCTTATGTAGAGTGCCTTAAAGCCCTTTCCCTCTATTCAGCCTCCTATAAAATTTTGAGTGGTGATCTATGCCTGGCTTACAAGGCATCTACATTCCCCATACTTATGAATCTCCTACATATTTGGAATTCAAAGTGTACCAGAAATACTGGGTTTAGGGATCTGAATTTTCTCTGTGACGTAAACAGAACATGCTGGAGAGAGAGATATGTGTCCCAGAGACTGCCCCCCTATGGAACACTCTTCCCGTCCATGTGAAGCTGAGTTTGCCTATTACCCAGTTTAAGCACAACCTAGACAATTGGATGGTGAATCCGAAATTTATACCAGGTCACACACCCATGTGCCTTATGGACAGAAGTAGCTTATAAATGTCTTGCCCTCAATCTCCTATTTGGAAACAGGACATCATTATTCTTTTGGGAAAACTTGGCTAGGCTTAGAAAGGCCTGACCCCTTTCCCCCGGATTGTTATCCTAGTAATAGTCTATGAATCTATGAATCTATGTTTTTACATGTGATGATAATTGCCCTTCAGAAAGCATTTTGCAAAATCTGGCATGCCACATATATTAAGAGATGGCAATGACCCACCCTCTATCAGTTGCCTTTTCAAAGAATTCTGAAAGAGATAAAGTACTACCCAGAGAAAATTATTCTGATGTGGCCATAATCCATTGAGCTAGTGCAGTGAGCCACAGAGAATATCAACAAATTATTAAGAATTGCCAAGACTTAAGTATTTACTGGAAGCAACATCTGTAGGGTGTGATGTCTGGAATAATAGCAGGCTAAAGGAAACAATGCATCTGCAATCAGTGTTGTTGTCATGACATTGAAATAAGTTCATAGGTTCATAGGTAGGTACTAGGCTATTGGCCCTAGGGCCTATATAAGCCTAGCCAAATGGTACCCTGGCTTTTGTCACCCAAGACAATTATTTTCCTGTGCCCCTGTCAAGCAGAGCCACAGAAGTGATCCCCGGGGTGAATTTCCTATCTCTCATCCAATCATCAAGATGTTTGACTTTTTGAATATAAAATAATAGGGAATGTCTTTTAAGGTATGTTGAATCCCTAATCTTGCTGTCGTTTTTGTGAGTATAACAAATAACAAATAAGATGAAATACCAGAAAGTGTGTTTCCTTTGAGATATAATTGCTGTAATTGCTGATAGACTTAATGCCTTGTATATCACTAAGCCACACCATGGTGGATTTTACATAAGGAAGCAAACTTAGATATGTTTTGGTAATTTCTGTTGCTGCTACACTAAATAGGTTTTGCTACCTGTTTTTCTCGAGTATCAGGAATGTGAAGTAATGTAATGAACACCGGGGGCTGGATTAAAAACACTGCATGTAAATATGTGTCCTGTGCTGTAGTAGATGATGTTACTGTCTTGTTTGTCAAAGATCAGTCTGTGAATACTACTTATAAATTTATCTAACTTATGATAGTTAGGGACAGTATTTCTGCAGAAAGATATATCCAGGTAGTTTGAGTATCTAAAGCCTTGTTTCCTATATATTTTATTGCCTTTTATTTTGTGTGTGTGTGTGTGTGTGTGTGTGTGTGTGTGTGTGTGTGTGTGTGTGTGTGTGTGTGTGTGTGTGTGTGTGTGTGTAAGTTTTAATCCATATTTTCTCTGTTTTCCTTTTTATTTGCATAAAATGCATTTATTAACCTTTAGGCTCTTCTGGCTGACATCCATTGTTTGTTAGTATATTTATGGAGTATAATTTGTACAAGAAAGCATTATTTACACTGCTTGTTAAGCTTTGTGGCATGTCTCTCATTTGACTGATTAGGACTACCAGTGGAAGAGACTGATGTACATGATTTGCTATTCAGTTTAATTTGTCCTGCTACAGAGTGGTGACAATACTACCATGTCTAGAAAAAAGCTGTGGGGAATGTAATAACTCTGCCAGCTTTCCCTGGAATTGTCTGTGTGTACAGTTTTGTGTGAAAATAATAATTTGTGTGAAAGGCAGATTCCACAGATAAAAGGCCATTTGAAGACAATGTCTGATGGAGATAAAGGTGAAACAATGGTTTGGACAAAGACTCGGCTTTGTAAGTGGCATGGGTGCAGTCTAGTCTCTGTTTGGATGTTGGAAGCCGATATTCAGGACAACACTGCATATTCCCTTTATGCTCTTGGGGGTCAGGTTGTATTTTGTAAATTAATTATTTATTTTTTGAAAACAGCTTTATTGAGTTTTATGCTTAAGCAGATTAAACATATGATTATAACATAAGTTTAACTTTTGATTAAATACATATGAACAGTGAAAGTATTTACAAAGGCATCTATATATACATTTCAAAAACATCAATTATTATCAAGGTTTCATGTCGTAATACATTCTTTTTTTAATAATTTCTGTAGACTAACCCACATATTGTATGAGTATGTTTTCCTATACGATTTTGACCTAATTGTCCAAAGTTCCATGTGGCATACTTCTGTAATAATATTTTTAAATTCATTAAATGTTGGCAGAGTATCTGATATCCAATTTCTGGTTATGATTTTTCTAGCCACAGTAAGAATTGATCACAACAAGTTTAGTTTTTTTAATACAGCGATGAGTAGGTGTGTTAAAGAGGACCATAGATTTGGTTATATTAAAATGATCAGTAAATATAGCTTGCAAAAACTCATTTATCTTTTCCCAATAGCATTTTCATTCCTTGAAGTCATAAAATATATGTGCCCAATCTGCATTTTTTTCAATTTTACATCTTTTACATAAAATTTCTTTACTAGTAATCTAACTCATAGTGAGAGGTGTATAAAAAGCCCTATACATACATTTCCACATATACAGCTTCCACCTGAGTGAGGATGTTGTTCTACTAGCTGATTCAAGAACTTTTTTTTTTATCTTGTTTGTCAGGTGGTTCATCATTAATAGAGGTATAGTAATTCCATAAAAATTCAGATCTACTGTATGTTTCTTCTCTAATTATTTTATATATTTGTGATAACTTGTCTATAGATATGGATTTATGTTGTATATTCATAATGAGATAATTTACCAACAAAGGAACATATTCTTTACTAGTGGAAGGTATTAAATCAAGCTTATTTAAAAGGAACTGTCTATATGCTTGTAATTCTAACCATAAGTTGTTTTCTAATTCAAACTCGAATTAAGTTATCTATTGATTTGATTTCATTATTTAACATCAGCTGGAACCAATATATTAATCTCTTTTCTTTGAATAGTGATATTTTAATAGAGTGAGAAGATGAAACAATTCCTTGTGTATACACTATAGGGCATAAGAGAAAGAACCATTCTTTGTATATTGGAATTTTATGTATAACGTTTTTGAAATTAGTTAAAAGAGCTGAAATATAGCTAGTTGAGTGTTTAGGTGTAGTATGTGTTGTAAAGAGGTCCTTTAATAGCCATATAAAGGTGTTGTTTAAAGTATTTATTTTATACAATTGAGGACTAATAAATATGTCTGTACAAATTGCTTCCCAGTAATTTTTCCACTTAGCTGAATATTTGGGATCCACTAGTAGCATTAAAGATTTAATTATAGAAGACATTGAGTATAACTCTACATCAGGGAAGGCAATACCACCATTCATTCAACTATTTCAATAATATTTTAATGCAATTCTAGGTTTGTTTGGAGACCATAAAAATCTTAATAGCATTGAAATTAGTTTTTTAACTATTGATTTTGGGGGAAGTAAAGAAATTGATTGAATAATATATATATATATATTGGGAGAATGATCATTTTAATTATTGTTAATCTTTCTTCCACTGTAAAGAAGATTTTGTTCCATTTAGATATAATAGATTGAGTATTGTTAAATGAGTTATTATAGTTAAATTGTATTATATTGCTAACATCTTTTGCTAATGTTATCCCTAAATATGTAAACTGGCCTGAATCAGGAATGAATTTAATATATTCATTTCCAAGTTTATTTTTGTTAAGATAAATAGGAAGTATTTTTGTTTTTTTATTGTTAAAAGACAGGCCTGATTTTTTTGTGAAAAATTTCCATGTAGTCAAATAGGGCAGACATAGATGATATGTTTCCATTTAATGTAACAAGAACATAATCTGCGAAGAGTTGGATTTTAGATGTGATCTCAGAATTTATGTTGAATCCTTCTATATCTTTGTTCATTCTTATGGTATTAGCCCACGGTTCCATTATTAAAGTAAATAACAAAGGGGAAAGAGGGCAACCTTGTTTGGTTCCTTTTAATATTGGGATATTTTGAGATATATAAGTACCTATTTTGATATATGCCAGGGTGCCCCTGTATAAATACATTATTAAGTTTATAAAGTTATCAGAGAAATTAAAACATTTAAGTAATATAAACAGATAATTCCAATTCACTGAATCAAATGCTGAATTTATATCTAAACTTATTAGAATTAGGTCCTTTTTTCTCTTATTTGAGTAATCTATTAATGAAACTATTCTTTTAATATTATCAAATGCATTCCTATTTATTATGAAACCTGTTTGATCATCATCAATCAAGTTTGGGAGAAGATTCTTTAATCTATCTGCATATATATTCATAAACATTTTGCAATCCAGATTCAGTAGAGAGATGGGTCTATATTACGATCGTTTTGTTGTATCTTTGTTTGGTTTTATTATAGGTGCTATAAATGTGTACTTCCAAGATGGGGGGCATACAGCATCAGTCTGAGTTGTTAAAAAGACATTTTGTAATAATGTAAGAGCTGTTTTGGGCATGATTTTATAAATTTCTGGTAATAATTCCATCATTTCCTGTGGCTTTATTTAATTTAAGTTTATTAATTTGTGTCTGAATGTCCGTGTAAGAAATATTTTGTCTATTAATCCCGCTTGCTGTTTATTAAGATTTTTTTTGTGTATTTAGTTATAAATTCTTTCATATTATCTTTTGGATCCATAGAGACTACATTTTAATTGAGTTTGTGGTGTTCCCTGCACTCTTCTAATATGTCTTTTACATTATGTATCCTTCTCTTCTCTTTTGTAGAGTATATTTATTTAATGTGATTATGTTTATTGAGTCTAATAGTTTTATTTTTAAGTCTATTGAAATATTTAGGATTATTGTAAAAAGCAAGGAACTTGTAGTTTTCTAGGCATATCATAGTTTTGTGACAAAGGATTTCAAAATATGTGTTGTTTAGTGTGTTAATTTTCTCTTTGATGTCACTATTTATGTACTTACCATTTTGGTTAAGTTTAAGGTTATCTAACTTATTCTGTATTATATTTAGCTCTTTATCCTAGGATTAACTTTTGTTGTTATACCGATTGATTATTTTCCCTTAAAAATATGCTTTAAGGGTGTCCCAGACATATATCACTGATGTATCAAATTTGGAATTTATTTCTATAAAATTATGTATTTCGTTTATTATAAATTTTTTTTTTAAATCTTCTAATTTAGAAATGTATGCAGGTATTCTCCTAAACTGTACATTAAATGATGAATTAACATTCAGTTCAAAAGTTATGGAATTATGATCAGATAACGGGCAAGAGATTATTATAGATTTAATAATATCATTAGTTAGTTGATTAGAAATAAGGACTCTATCTATTTTAGAGTAGGAACTTTGTCTATCAGAGAAGAATGTAAAGGGTAATGATTTTGGGTCTGCTTAATTGTTTATATCATTAAGGTGAAAGGAATTCATAAAGTATTTTAAATGTTTGGCCTGTGAAGAAATCTTTCTTTTGTTTTTAATGCTAGATTCATTTTCATTCACTATACAATTAAAGTCCCCTGCCATTATAATATTTCCTTTTGTGCAAAGAATAATTTGATTCAGATGTTGTTTGACAGTATCTATTCCTATACCTGGTATCCAGTAGATGTTAACCAAGGTAAAGATTTTTTTATTTATTTCCACTGCAACCATGCACAACATGCCTTTATCACCTTGAAAGGTGTTTATTATTTTAGGAATAGGTAATGATTTGCTCCATACAATGGCTGCATCTCTTTTCTTCTGTGAGTGTTCAGAGCTTGATATAACCATAAACTTATTTGTATCTAGTTTGGATATGTCCTTTTTCAAAAGATGTGCTTCCTGTAGGAAGATTACATTAGATTTGTGTAAATTTAGGTATCTAAATAGGTTTCCTCTTTTACATGGGTTATTTAAACCATTTATGTTAATAGCTATACCTCTTAGTAGAGCCATTTTGATTTTTTAACATTTTGTATGTGTTTCATTTTAGTTTGGGTTATTTTTGTTATTTTGTTATTAGTGTTAAATTTCCCTTTGTTATGTACTAGTATAAGTCTTTTATTTATGTGTGGGTTTACTTCGAACAAAATAAATGAGTTAAATCTTTCTAAAATTAAAGCCTTGTGTATAATACAAATAATGGATGTCTTGAAAAGGCGTTTTTTACAACTAAAAATTATTTGCACAACCTTAAATACCAACCCCGCACCCAACCTGGAGTTATAAACTCCTACGTTAAGTATCATTAGCCACTCAACTTCACCACCTAATCAATAGCAGCAGGGCCTCAACCCCACCCAGTATTTATATTTAATGGTTACTTCTCAATTAATATTTGTTAACTAACTTTTAATTAAACTTATGTGTTAATATCTGACTCATCAACTTAATCATTAGCTATTATTTTTAACATAAGTATATATGTGCACAAGTTTTAATACTTATTAATGTCATTAGTGTCATATTTATCAGATATGAATCTTTCTTTTATAGAATAGTTCTTTAAATTACATTTTTAACCATTTCCTATGTACATTTTTGGTTTAGTGTTAAAACTATGAGGAATCAGTATTCATTTTAACCTCATAACTGATATTAGTAGAATAACTTCAAAGTAATATGCATTACTAACTCTGTTCATAAATAGTTCAGTATCAACAACTTTCCAGTATTAATCATATATTAATAACAAACATGTAAGTTGACAGTGTGATACAATTCAACAAGATTAACAAACACCACAAATAAGTAAACACGTTGTTTTAGCATTCCTCTCATTGCATTCAATCTATTACTCAATATGCATTTTCCTACTTATTGTCTAGAGTCAGACAAACATTTTTTTTATTAAATCAATAAATAAATATGTTAGTTAGCCATATTATCCGACTGAAAAAAAATGATGGTTTGCTTTGACACCTTTTTCATCTTCAACACCATGCTATTCACATTTGTGCATAATGTTTATATAAATGCTCATTGCGCCTGAGTGTTTTTATTACTTTCAGTAATTGTATTATTACATATTATAGTCACATCTATCAAATGCAATATATGTATCTGAATAAGACTTAAAAGACACCAATACTTAAAACCTCTGTAAACATCAACTCTGTACTAAGTTTTATATATATATATATATATATATATATATATATATATATATATATATATATATATCTTTATTGTCACAACTGGTGCATCATCACCTGACAGGAGATATAAGATGTTCAATATGAATGTCTAGCATGAACTAAGTATATGTTCCATTGAATTCTGTGTTAGATATTACTAATAAGCTAATATAATACAATATAAGCACTTTGCATCAGATAGAACTATTATTACATTCATTAACTGTATTGTCATGTGTAGCATATTATGTAAAGAAAACAACAACCATAACAGCTTACTTCAACAATATCACAAAATGATTCCATTCAAAGGATTAGAACCATACCACCAAAGACATTAACAATAAGTAATGATTTAGTAAAATATCAAAAGAGATTTCAACCTGTTTAAGATATATAGATAAATCTGAACAGTATGCTTAAACCACACATTAAGCATTTCATTATTTAAGGCTATAAATCAATATGTGATCAAAGTTCTAATCAGTATATGATATATACCATACAACTTCTTCACTCTTTCTATCATTGTTTAAAAGAAATGCATTTCATACACTAACATCTGTTTTACTATATACTTTAACTTTTAGGTTTATAAATAAAAATCATTTCATTTCACTCAAAAACGGAAGCAAAACACTTTTATTTTAATATTTATATGATTTGGATTGTTTTACAAACTTTAAACGTACTATTTTTATGTAAAGTTCTGTTTTTTTTCTATTTCTTCTGTGGCCATTTTCTTTCCTGAATCTGTGCACCTAGTGTCCTCTCATTGTAATTACGTAATGCTGAAGGTCAAAGTTCACTTTGCTGCAGCAAGCTTAACTCCATGAATCAATGGAGTATGCAGGATGAATTCTCAGCTTGTGACTGTGCTTCTCGAGCCTGTGGGAACCCAAAATTGTCTCTTTATATTGTTTAAGTGGGAAAACAGTAAGTACAACAAACTTTTGCAGCTTTTAACTGCTTTTGTCCCGGTCCTCTTCAATAACACACATCACACCAAATGACATTTGACAACCTTTATTAAATTTCCATAACATAGCTTTGATCACCAACTTTATTAATTACAACTATTCATGATATAATTGATTCTAAATACAGCATAACATCCTTGTAATGTTAATCAGGGCAGCGTACCTACTCACCCTGCCCCAGTAAGCAGCGTCCATACCTCTACTCACTTAATTTACTTATGAAGCAGCGTCTCATCTCACTTTATACACCATTCATTGTAATGTTAATCAGGGCAGCGTACCTACTCACCCTGCCCAACAAGCAGGGTCCATACCGCTGCTTGCTTACTTTACTTATGAAGCAGCTTCCCAACTTACTTCATACACCATCCATTGAATTACCTTCCACCAAATAAGCACCATTCTTACCTCAGCTTGCTTATCCAACTACTTATTTCCTTTCCCCAGATCCTTGAAGTGAACATCCAAACATCCGAGGGGGAACAGAAGAGGGCAAGCCTATCCCTCTTCTCCGCCAACCAGCCTGACCAGGCTGTTCCCCCTCAATTCTACCCAAAATTGTTCAATCCACCTCTCATAATGGGAAGGGTCAAGCCAAACATCATTTGGTGTACCTATCATCTGAAAAGCACCTTAGAATCCCGTCATAAACCCCTTTGCCATGCCATCACTGAAACACACCCTAATGAAACTAAATAAAGTAGGATTACTATGACCCCATTGTAACACCGGAACACCCACACCAAGAGAACACATACCCTTTTAGCCCTCTGCCTTCAAAGCTGAAATCATGGCTCAACCTGAATGTATTGACAGCCTATAACCACAGCAACCACAAACTATAATCCCTTGAACTCAAGACAGCACCCAGTCAAACAACTAGTAGCAAGTCTCACACCCAAGACCCTGTTAACCATAGAATATCACCTTAGCCCACCCACTACCCAGTTCTATATGTGCAACAAATCCATTACCATAGGGAACAGTCTAACTCCAACTTTAATGTCCTACTTTAGCTGGCAGAAAACCAACACCCTTGACCTAGCTCCTGAAAACCTGCCTATGCTCAGCAACAAAACACTCTACATACCCAGCCATAAACACCCCCAATTCACTCATTACCAAACCATTTTTAACCCTTGTTCGGCCCTGGCCTTTCCCCTGGAGAGCTCTTTCCTTATATTACCTACACCACTAGTATGCAATTAAGACCTGTCCTACTGCAGCCTTATCCTGCAACCAAGCTTCCTTTAAACCTAACTCCCCTGTAACAATGCACCCAGTTTTAAAACTACCCTACTAACTGCCTACCTACCATGCTTCTTAAAAGTCTACTCACAAAAGTAACCCAAACACCAAGTGAAATGATCCTTGTGGTATTCTGTAAAACCTTAACCTGTTATGTAACATTAACACTAGGGTCAAATTTGTCATCCCAAAGACACCACCCGTTAGGAACAATCTCCAGTATCCTATCAAACACCTCATTGGCCCTTACCCCAAATACGGTTCAACAACTGAATGAGTAAACAACCACCCCAAGGTTCTAAAAAAAAAAAAAAAAAAAAAAAAAAAACAAGGGTTGAACTTCACTGGCTTGCAAGCGCCATATGGCTTTAGCCTAATAATTCCTGTGCACCTATGAATGTAGTGACTCTACTCATCCCATGGGATCTCCCCACTCCCCATAAACCATCCCGGACCATTTCCCCCTTGGCCCCCCCTACCTAGCTCTTCCTTACTTGCCCCCTATACCAATACAATAATCAGCTCACTAACTGAACACAGAGCCCTAATAACCTTAATAAGGTGATTATTTAGACCCACTTTGTGCCCCATTCCGGTGGCAAAACATCCGTCCAATCAAAACGTTACCTTTCAGATCCCCTTTTCAAGCCACCGCATGATGCCTTCTGTCCTTCAGCAATTTCAGTCAGTAACTGTTGCCACCTTGTGCCCCCCATGTGTAACCTCCTCGCTTGCAACTGCTTCCGTCATCTGTGAATTCCCTGTGTAACGCCACAACCGGTACTCGGCACACCACCATCTACAAAGAAAAGGAGAAAAGTAATCCTCTAATATATAAAGAGAAGTCTCTACATTATACCCACCTTTTCCAAATTATAGCAGCAGTGTTCCAAAAAAAACCCATCTGTAAGAAAGAAAAGACATGCAAAGTAGTTTTGCCTCAGGGAAATGTACTGTCATAAAATGCCAATGCAATTAAACTGAATTATTTACTCTGGTGAATTATTTTTTCCCAGTAGCAACTACATTAGCTAGAAGGATCTCTGAACTGCAAATTTTGTTGTACAGTGAGTTTTGTATTCCAGGAGGCATTTGTTTGTTTATTGATCTGAATCACCCTCATTTGCTTACCTGCTATTGACAGATACCTTTATCTTGCAAAGTGAAAGTTCTTGCAGAACTTCGAAGAGCAAGAGTTACCCGTGCCTCAGGCCTAGAAATTGTTTATTGCTGCATGTTGCATCATGAAGAAATTAGAAACCTCACTGCATTCCTTACACATGGGGACTATTTTACGTAAAACTGGGTACCTTATACTCTTGCCTTAGTACCCAACTGTTTTTAAAAATAATGTCATTCATTCCGAGGAATCTACCTAGTATCTGGTCTTACTTTGATGACTCACTGCCCACAGAGCCTAACTGGATCTTAAAGTCATTCTGCATCATATCCATGTTGCTGGGATGAAGTTAAACATAAACCGTGTGCCTTGTGTCATTTTGGAAAAACATTTCTATCTTTCTTGGGATATGTGATGGGCTCAGAAGGTCTAACACGATGTAGATTTTGGGATGGTTACTGCACAGTTGTCTACATCAAATGATTTACAAACATTACATTATTTCCTAGGTGTTACCTCACAAAATGCCAAGTTTATTCTGAAGTATGATTCAGCTGGGTTGTAAGGGCACTTATAGCATTATCTCAGGGAACATCTAACTTTACTTGATCTGCTACTGTTCAATAAAATTTTAATATGGAAAATCATTAATTTCCAGTAGCAGTTCATTACCCTTTTTAATCCTTCATTACCTGCCATGGTTACAATCGCTGGTTCTGATTATGAGTTTGGTGCCATTCATACATAAATACCATGTAAATAAAATGTGAAAACTGTTGGAATTTGCGTCCAAAATGCCTACTGAGGCAGAAGAAAAGTACACTTTGTTGAGAAACCAAGCTCTTGCTTGTGACTAAGCAACAGGGAGGTGACACACATACCAATGGAGGTGTGTTTATATTGAGGACAGACAGATCATAGCTTGGTAAGTATGCTTTTTTAACCAAAGACTGGGGAAGAGTGGGAATGTGGATCATCAAATGGTGGGTTATATAACCTACACTGCTTTCTTCTACACCCAAAGTTCCAAAATCATAGTAACTTACCAGTGGTGACTTCAGCAGAGACATACCACACAAGAAAACTTGACATAAAGTTACATTCTTTTTCTCTTGTTTTCTCTTTTACTCTCTCTCTTTTCCTGAAGGTGTTGTACCCCTATCCAAATTCAGTGCTCTCAATAACTAGAAGCATTTTTTCCTATGTTTCTAATTTAGTTATCAAGGCAGAGATCAAATTTTACCTAAATTCTCCTGACATGCTGAATTTGGAGTATTTAGAATATACATTTATAACCACATTATCTAAACTTTATGCTAACTGTTTTGCAAAGAAACTCTCAGGGTGGCTAAAATGTTTTAGATCTCACAGCGACAGAGGCAGTGGACCGCCAGAAGGAAAATCTGGCACGCATGCGCGTTGGGCATCTGCCAACAACACATCTCCAAGCCCGCGAAAAGCCCACTGGGCCGATGCAAAAACACACCAACAACTGCCACTCCCCAAATGCTACAGAGAAAGCACAAGTCTAAAATGGTAACCACCTCCTGTTCAAAACTGCCCACCATTTTAAGCCAGATGCAATATTATTAAAATACACAGATTTTATGAGATCCAATAATAAAGCAACTTATTTACAACCCACCACCAGTGAGGATTAAAAGCTATAAGTAACATCAATTGCGATGGCCCATACCTTCCACTACCAGCGATCATCAAACAAACATGAAAGGTGTTCGTAATTTGCGATAACTACTAACGGAGCATATAAGCACATGTGAGGTGAGGAATCATCCCTCACAGGAGCCTCGTGGTCCGCAGAAACATCTGAACAGCTACGGGGAAAAAAAAAACACACACAGCAGCCCGGGCTAAACTAAATGCATCTCAGCCATCGAAGCTGCTAATAGTGACACCACCACCACCGAGACATAATTACAGTGTGAGAGAGGAAAGTTAAATAAATATAAATGACTAGGTTAACGAGAGAGCTCTGCTGAACCAGTGCTACCATGGAACCTCTGCCTAACCAGCACTATACTAAGGCAAGCAACACCTGCACCAGCCCTCAATACAAACTTGAGATAGCATGCACCACAGTCGAACATGAGCAGCTTGACTCCTGCACAAACCCGGCAAGCAACCTTTTATTCTGTGCTTCAGAGGCATCTACCCTAACCAGCATACTTTTCTAGGCAAGTGCAACTCGCAGAGGGAACAAACGTATTTACCGATTTACATAGTTTGAACTACACTCTTGACTTGCCGAAAGTAAATCTGTACTCCCCAGGCTGGTAAACTTTATGATTTGCAACAGAATCCTATGACTACAAAACAAAGCAACTATAAACAAAGCCACCGAGTTAACTGAAGGAAAAGAAACATCAACCAGAGTGAAGTCCGGACACAAACCTGAACACCTCAGAACCCCCCTCAATACAACCTGCAACCTTTACAACCAACACATGAGCAACCAAACAGTGCATATTCCCAACTTCTCTCCCATTCCGCAAGAAACTACAGTCAAAAAGGGCAAACTAACCAAACTAATTTGTACAAAACTAAAAACCCCACTGGCCAATAAACCACAAACTGGATCTAGAATCACATCATCGCCAACCTAAGGCTTTTTTTTTTTTCTCCCAAAAAGCACATGTTTTCACAGTCACAGAACCTGCAAACCACCGAACCACCCACCAATACTATACATAAAAGGTCACTCACCATGTCCCCACTTGCCCCCAAGGCCTACCTGCATCAAAATCCACCCAGGTCATCTAGGACATGGAACCTGCCTTAGCAAGTTCATGCCAAAATGTGATTGCTTAACCCAACTACACTAGACTAAACCTCTTAAGCCCCTCCCCATCATTATCTCATTTCCTCCCAACCATCCCTGCCTCCACTTAACCCTTTCACCTCCCCAACCCACTTACCTCCCCCTAATATTAACCTACCCCCCACGAAGATGTCCCGGGACAACTTAGTTTGTTGCCAAACTTCATTTCTAAAGATATATGCATGAGCCACGTAATATGTTTCACCGACAGCCTTTACATTAATGACAAGGCTGAGAATACCCATTTTAAGCATATAATGTTAGTGCCACCAGAACCAATATATTAAACCCAAAAACAGTATAAATCTCATAAATAACTTCTTCTTAATGTCATTAACACAAGCACTATTTTCAGAATAAATAAATATACATATATTTAACTATTTTTTGGATACTTATATTAATACCAGTATGTTTATATTAGGTTATAGGAGGGCTTATAATGATGTATAGTATTTAGTGATGAAGTCATTAAAAGAGAGAAGAAAAGGATATATTTAATATATAACATAACTGACCTTCAGGTATGAGTTCATTTTCTTGGATTTTCAGCTCTGAAACATTGTATATCCATACTGGCTAACTCCTGTGGTTTACACTAAAGCAGTGGCCATAAATTACATTAAACTTATGAAAGGCAATTCATCTTTAAGTATAGCTGGTTAACTGTGCATGTTATTTGTTTTTCAGTCTCTTTTGTTTGTCAACATTTTTCCAAGATGTATTCGATGCCATTCTTTTCAGAGAAGGACTTGCCCATTCCATTTCATCTATTTTGTCTAAAATCTTATGTTTTTTGATGTGTGCCAAAGCAGAGTCTAAGTCTTCAAATATTTTAGGTCCTTCTGGTACAAATGTCTTATTTTAGCAGAAAACTGGAGACAAGTTTTAATTTGAGCTTTCTTCAGTTCTTTTACTAAAAGTAGAAATATTTTTCTTTTGGCTATGACCACTGAGGAATAGTCATTATCAAATCTGATAACAGCTTATTTAACTTTAATAGGTGCTTTTGTCCATGCAGTTTTAAGTACCATCTCTTTATCATGCATCAAACGAAATCTGACAGTTACTGATCTAGGTGTTTTTTTATTTACATTTGAAGTGGATAGAGACCTATAGGCTCTTTCTATGCCGAAAGATAAGGCTTCTGGCAAGTCTAGTATTTTAGGTAACCAAGAAGATAAAAAGCTTACCATATTATTGCCTTTGATGTTTTCAGGCAGTCCAAAGATTCTCAAATTATTCCTTCGAGCCCTATTCTCTAGGTTATCAAGTTTATTTTGCAGTAAAGTGTTTTGTTTAAGCAGGAATTCAATGTTGTTTTCTCCCTCCTGAATTCTGTTATCCATGTCATTTAATGATTCCTCTGTTCCATTTATCTGTGCTTTTTGTTGTTGTAGATCTTCGTGTAATAAGTCCATTTGCTTAGAGCATTTTTCTTTGAAGTTGTCAATTTTAGAGTCTATTTTGTCTATTTTGGTTGTTAAGTCCTGCATATTTGATATCAAAGTTTGTATTTCCTTTCTGAACAAGGTATCTTGATTGTTGCCCTTGGAGAAACTCATTCTGTAGCTTATTGATGAGATGAAATATCCCCAGTAGAGTTTTGACAGGAATATTTGTCTAAATCAATTTTTTTTTGTATTATCCTAGATTTAGGTATCCAAAAACTATTTATGTAAAAATCTGCTGCTATCTGGTGCTCATCTTGGCCTTGCCCTCTGGTGAATTAATTATTGAAGTAAACTTGTGTGCATTTTCTTGCTGTTACTTCATCCTTGGTTAGAAGTGGTGAGATTCAAACCCAATGGTGTCAACCATCTTTACTTCACATTGGTGGCAGTGGTCACACTCCCGCATCACACTGGTAGCCGTTGCGTCTTCCCTTTGTCATAGAGGGTATGCTAAGACTCTACATGATATTTGTATGATTAATGTTTCAACTGCAGCAAGAAGGCTATTATTCAAACATACTTTAGGAACAAGATTCTTTATATAGCTGGAACCATACTGAAAACAAACAGAAGGTTTCAGACGAAAAAAGTAAAGGAATAAAGAAATTAAAGAAAATATTAAAACCAAGAGACTGGCTGGCCAAGAAATATTGTTTCTATAATGGATAGACTGTTTTGGAAAAAAACAATAACAGTATAAACTTTATACTTTTCATAGTCCAGTTTACTCTTACATAAAAGACGCTTAAGGGACTGGTGGTTACTGTGACCAGTAGAAGACACAATATGAACAGGCATTACTCGTTTTTAAAACCCTTGTCTGACAGTGACAGCAGTGAAAAGAATGCCTATGAGTTTGAATTAGATTGTGACACTATCATCAAATGATGATGTCAGTAAAGGTTTACAAGCAGATGCTTACCAATGCCTGAAAAGCATACCGCTCAACCTCTTAGTGCAAGAAATCTGGACAAAGCTCAAAGAAATGGGGGGACAAACGCCCAAAATTAGGGTCAGATTTTAAATATTGCTCTTATAAACTTAGAAAGATGCTAGAGTAACAGGTTTGTTTTAACATACATTTTCTGAAGGATTTGAAATTTGAAGTCTGAAATGTATGCTATTATTTAGTGAATCAATCCTCAGATAATCTCAGTGATTTGCTATAAAACCAGAAATTTTATGAGGAGCAAATCAAAAATATATGCCAAAAATCTGGACTTTCTGCAAAAATCTGGACAGCTGAGAGGTATGCTAAAAAGACTCCTTGGGCAACAAATAAACCTTCATAGTTAAGCAAACATGCTTGTGCATCTTCTACCTAAAGCAATAACCACACTATTTTCTTTTACAGATTTCAAAAGCACTGCTTGAATGCATTTCACCTCTGTTCTCTAAGTTATTGTTTCATTAATCTGAAAGAGACTACACACACACACACACACACACACACACACACACACACACATGCACACACATGTACATATACATGATCTATGAACTATGACAATTCTTTAATGCAAATTATAGCGAACCTTGAAAGGATGGAGATTCAGTGAATCCAACAAAATCTCTTAAAACAAATTAAAACCACTTAAAACAATGTTTTTCTAGAGCATGCACACCCTCTTTCACCTACCACATGCCTTGCTGCTTATATATGCAAACTCTAAGCTTGTACAGTTATTAGGCAAAGCAGAAATTCCCTTACGCTACTAGCTGCTGGTCAGGTAAAAATTACGTACTGCATGCAAATAAATGGTTTTAATGATTAGAATGCATCCATTCGCTTACACTGATAAAACACATCACTCTGCACTCCTACGCTGCACAACAGTGGAAAAAAAGCAGAATTTACATTACCACAATTACTGCTGATCTATTCAATTCTTCACAAACTGGAAGCGAACAGTCAGTGTCAGTGAATAAAGTACATCCATTTACTTATACTGATAAAACACATCAGCCTACTCTTTCCAGCAATCAACATATATATATATATATTATATATATATACATATATATATATATATATATATATATATATATATATATATATATATATATTATACATATATATACATATATATATATATATATATATATATATATATCTACAGGATCATAGGATTACAGGAGGTTACTAGGCTAATAGCCCTGGGGCCTTTACAAGCCTAGCCAAGAGTTTATCCCCAAAAAGAAACCTCAGTCAGCACCTGTTGCCCCTGTCAGTGAGAGACATAGGTGAAACCCCTGGGACAAATTTACTCATCAAGTTTGCACTTGAAGAGGGTCAGCGAGGTACTTTGTTTGACGTGTATGGGAAGTCTATTCCAGACATGGGGCAGCCTCTAGGAGACAACCTTGTCTCTCTCTAGCAGGTTTTGTTGATGTTGCATATTAGATTCAGGGCTTTAAAGTGGCTAATGAGCAAGAAGTTAGACTTACGGATATGGAGGATCTCTGGTAGGGCAGGGCCCGAGATTGCCTTGTAAGTGAGACATAGATCATCTCTGAGCAATCTGTACAATACTGAGTCGAGTGATAGGGATTTGAGCATGTCCACATAAGACAGTTGTTGGAGGCCAAAGATTCTCTTTGTCAGGTATTCCTGTGGCCTTTCCAGTTGGTGCAGATGTTTGGAGAGGTGCATACCAAACGGTTTATTATATTTAATTACTGGTCTAATAAGGGAGGAGAATAGAGCGGTAATAACCTCCTTTTTTCTGGATTCAGTCCCTTTACTTATGAGAGGAACGAAGTAAAAGGCTTTTATGACCACTACCGCTACATGATGGTCGAATGTGAGATTGTTATCAATCTGAGTACCCAGGTCTCTCATTACAGGTTGTGTGCTTAGGGCTTGCCATTGATGTGATAATCAGTAGGGGCTGTGTTTTTACTGAATGGTATGATGATACATTTTTTGCATTTAGCTTGAGGCTATGACTTTGGCACTGATTGTTAGTTGCTGTGAGACCCTCTTGAAGTGTTAACATCATTTGCAGAGTCAATGACAGCACCCAACTTACAGTCTTCTGCAAACTTCGTCAGCCACAGGCCTTTTATCTTTACCTGGACCTCTGAGAAGTAGATGCCAAATAGTAGAGGTCCCAGGACAGATCCCTTGGGAGCTCCACTAATGACAGATCTGCTATTGGAGGTGGAGCCACCTATTTTGACCTTGAGGGTCCTGTTGGTGAGCCAGTTGACCAGCCACCTGATGAGATAAGGATTTATGGCAAGTTATGTTAACTTTTCAATGATGCCTGTGTGGGGGATTGTGTCAAAGACCTTGGCCAAGTCAAGGTAAGCTGTATGTACTGACTTTCCCTCATCCAGGTCCTTGGTAACACTCTTAAAGAAGTCAAACAAGTTCAACAGGCAAGATCTGCCCTTGAAGAATCCAAAATGGGTGGGGTCAAGTGTTTGAAGATTGCCTATGCCCTTGTTTATGAGATGCATAATAATAATAATAATAATAATAATATGCTCCATGGCTTCACAGATCAGACTTGTCATGCTAATGGGGTGATAGGCTCCAGGGTCAGTAGTGGCACCACCTTTGTGTAAGGGGATGACAATGGCAGTACTCCACTCTGCTGCAATGAAGCCTGTACTTAGTCTGTGGTTTAATAGGGTGCTAAATGGTGAAGCCAGTTCTTTCTGGAGATGGTGCAGAATACAGCTTGGGATACTATCAGGTCCCATGGGAGCTGTGTTTTTTGCCTTGGATAGGGCCTTTAACACTTGATCTGTGGAGATGTGAAGTGCGGAACAAGTATCAGGGATGTCAAAAGGGCCTTTGGGTGATGGGGGGGTGAAGTTTGCACTGAATCTATCTGCTAGCAGGTTGGATAAGTGAACAGGATTAGTGTAAGTACTAATTCGGCACAAACCTGGGCTTTGCTATGGAGATTCCTGACATAACTGAAGAAGGGTTTGTGGTTTCCCTTTGTTTTGGAGGCTAGTTTTGATTCATAATTGGCTTTGGAGGTTTTCACTAGTGATTTAATTTGCTTCTTGATGCTAAGGAGGAAGTTTTTCCAATTTGGAATTTATTCCTTTTTACCCTTGGACAACAGTTTCTTCCTTTTGTTGTAAAGCCTGTTGATAAAGGATGCCCACCAATTTGTTTTTTTCTTGAGGAGTAAGTTTTAGTTCTGTTGAGTATGGCTCTGTCCATACAGTTGTACAGGTGCTTGTATACTGCATGGGTGTACTGTTCAGCATAGTTGTCTGCATCATCTGAGGGGGCGGTGGTATGAAGCTATTGATACCCTCCCTTAGGAGGTTGTAGTCAGCTTTTGAGTAGTTTTTTAGCTTGATTACGGCTGGGGGAGGGTTTGGGAAGTATAGAAACTTCAAATGAGATAGTCCGATGATCTGATCTCACCAGGGAGGAACATACTATGGGAGTGGTGCAGTGGTTGCCTATTGTTGAGAACCAAGGCCAGAATGTTATCTCCCCTTGTGGGGGACGAGATGAGCTTGTCTAGTACATTAGAAATGATGAAGTCAAAAAATCATTGAGTGAGTGCATTAGTGCAGGAATAGTTCACCCAGTCTACAGTGGGTAGTTGAAGTCACCAAGGATCAGGGTGTTTGGGGGTACCTTGATGGAGTCAAGTTGATCTCGGTAAGAGGAGTGGGTGACCTGAGTCATGGATGGGTGTCTTGCCAACTCTCAGTTGCACCTGGAGTAGTTCCAATGTGTCATGCTGACAAACCAGTCTGGACACTTGCCTGTCCTTAATGAAGATAGAGACTCTACCACCTTTAGTCTTCCCAACTTCATTTTGGGGTCAGAATGTGTGGAATGAGATATAGCCTAGTAAGGCAGGGGTGCTGTCTGCAGCCCTGAACAAAGTTTCCATGACCACATAGACATCGGCATCTTCCAGTGCAAGCCTTCAGTGAGGGCATTGTCAGGTTAAGACTACAAGCATTAAGCAGTATGACCTTCAATTTCCTTTTTGACAGATCTTTTATGTTGGAAGATGAATATATATATATATATATATATATATATATATAGAGAGAGAGAGAGATGTGTTGCATAATGCACTCTAAAAATGCATTTTGAACATCATGTGTGTAGTAGAAAAAAAAGATTCACTATGTATAATCAGAGCTACACAGCTCAGATCATACTTCCCCAGCAAAAGAAGTTCCTTTTAACTGAGAACTTAAATGAACAGATTATGAAAACATTTGTACACAAACCTGATGCATATCAACAGATATACCACATATAAAAAGTTAATCAAAGCCACTTTTACAGGTAGGCAAGACCCTACTACACTCCCATGGTGATGAGCTTTACTGTACCTCATTTCCTTTACTGTTCGTACTCTGACGTCACTACACTACCTGACGCCACTACACTACCCTGACGTCGCTACACTACCTGATGTCATTACACTTCAGAGCAAGTTCAATCAGTTAAACATAAAGTAAACCTGTCTTCATACCGTCTCAGAGAATAGAAAACAAGCTACAATGTATCAAAATCACTTAACATATTTTAAACCAAACAAACAAGAATCAACATTGTCAACCTTGATCAAAAAAGTTGTTGCAATCATCAGATGAAGGATAGGATTCTGAGCTCCTGACTGATACCCAAACAAAAATGCTCTTTTATTATAGTTTGCTTATTTATAGGTTCATAGGTTCATGAACAGTTGCTATGCTAACAGCCCTAGAGTCCTTACAAGCCTACCCATGTTTATCCCGAGTTGCACCAGTTGTTAGTGGCTAGGCGAGTGAAGTTCGCAGAGGTAAGAGTCTATGGAAGTTAATAGCAGCTTCCTCTGTCCAGCAGGGATATGAGCACCACCCCAGGAGTGAATTTGCGGTCACCCATCCATTGATCTAGGTTGCGTTTGAAGAAGGTCAGGGAGGGGCTCTGTTTTGTCTGAACTAGTTGCATGTTCCAGAGAACTGACCATCTCTGGGAGGTTTAGCTATCTCCACAGCATGACCTGTTTATGTCAGAGGCTAGGTTAAGATCCCTGGAGCGAGTGACCATTGTGTAGTTTGATTTACAAATGTGTAGCACTTCCATCAGGGCTGGGTAATAGACTGCTCTGTAAGCCAGGCAGAAGTCAACCTTTAGCAACCTGTAGGAGACAGAATACAGTGACAGAGCTTTCAGTCTTTCCATGTAAGACTTGTTTTGTGTACCCTGTATTTTCTTGGTGAGAAAACTCTGTGGTCTCTCCAGTTGTTGTAGGTGTCTGGTGAGGTACATGCAAAAGGGAGCACTGTACTCAATCACTGGTCTGATGAAGGCTGAGTATAATGGAATTATAACATCCGTAGATGTAAACTATGATGCCTTTGCTTATAAGATGTGTCACATAGAAGGATTTCCTTACTACTGTGGATACGTAGTGGTTAATGTTCAGATTGCTATCAACTTGAGTACCCATCTTAGGGGGGGTGCTGCCTATAATGTAATTAGCAGTGATGTCAGCTTTCCCAAGGGGAATAATACTGCATTCTTTTGCATTTAGCTTTAATCTGTGGCTTTGGAACCAATCATGTCTGCATTAACCCTGTTTGCAGTATCTTAACACCGTTGGGACACTCAGTGATTGCTCCCAATTTGCAATTGTCAGTGAACTTGGTCAGCCACAGGCTATCCAAATTTGCCTGGCCTTCTCAGAAATAAATTCCAAACAATAAGGGGCCCAGCACAAAACCCTGTGGTACACCACTGGTGACCAGTCTTTTGCTAGAGGTGATATCACCCTTATTTGACAGTATGTGTCCTACTGGTGAGTCACTTGTCTACCCATCTAGTAATGTAGGAGTTAATTCTCAATTGGGAGAGATTCTCTATAATACCTGAGTGAGGATTTGTGTCAAATGTCTTGACTAGGTCAAGATACATGGTATTTGTCCAGGGCCTTGGTGACTTTCTTGAGCAAGTCAACCATGTTTAACAGGTATGATCTACCTTTAATGAATACGAACTGGGTTGGGTTCAGAGTTTGGAGAATACCTATGTCCTTGTTAATAAGGTCCATAATGATTCTTTCCATGGCCTTGCAGATGAGGCTAGTCAAACTTATGGGCCTATAATTCCCAGGGTCGGTTGATGGTCCCCCTTTGTGCAGAGGGATTACTGTTGCTGTCCTCCATTCTTCCAGAACATAGCCAGCTTGCAGGCTGTAATTAAACAGGTATCTGAGTGGGTTTGCTAGGTCATGTTTCAAGTTATTTAAAAGGCAACCTGGGATGTTGTCTGGTCCCACTGATGTCATGGTTTTGGCCTTGGGGAGTGCTGAGATGATCTCCTTTCTTGAGATAATAAGCTGAGGAATGGTGGCAAGTATACTTTGAGGGTGACTGGAGGGGAAAGGGGGTGAAGTTTGCTCCAATACTGTCATCTAGAAGGTTGATTATTACCTCTGGTTGAGTACTGGTGGTGCTATCCACAACCATTTGAATGCATAGCTGTGTATTCCCTTTTAGATTTTGGACATAGTTAAAGAATG